>NW_006785990.1:1042026-1045525 GCF_000442215.2 Lipotes vexillifer
TCCCTACATCTCCTTTTCAGAGATTTTGGTTCTATTATCCAACCACTCTGCTGATGGGAAACTTAAGGAACACTGTCAAAGATAAATGATTTGCCAAAGATCACCCAGCTCCTTAGGTATCTGTCTTTCTCCAAAGGTCACAGGCATGAAGCATGTACTATCCTGGGCCCTTAATATCAGGCCATGTAGAGGAACCCTATAATTTTGCTGTCCTTTTAAGCCAGAGGTTCAGGCCTGCCTGGAAAAGTAAGAATCTGGTTGAGACTTTGGGGGTATTTAGAGGAAGAGGCCAGGTTGGAGTCAGGAATGGACTAGTCCTTGCAAGAAAAAACAAATCTAGGAGAACCTAGGAGATATGTAATCTGTGAACACCAAGCGTAGAGGGGCAGACAGGTGTCTACAAGACCAGGCTTATTCAACAGTTTGGGGCCACAGTGCCTAGTCTTACCCAGGTGATATACAATCTCTTCCCACCTTGTCCATTGGGTCCTCTGACAGCACCCAGATGCTATTACTGGGATAGAGAGCGGGCTCCTCTACTCTAAGCTGTTCCTCCTCCCTTCCCTGTGTCCCTCAGCTGGCCCAGGGGATCCACAACTTGGGACAGAGGAAACACAGGAATTGGGATTTCAAAGAAATGCTTATGAATAACCTGGGCAGGGATTTCTTCCAGTGACAAACTCCAGCTCTTGGGTGAGAGCCCTCCTAATCTGTACATACCCCAGCCTGGCCCATAGTTTGGGCAGCTCAATATTCTCTGCGCTGAGGGACCTCTCCCAGGAGAGTGGGAAGGAATTCTTTCTTTTATGTGACTTGCTTCATTATGTATGAGTGTTGTTGGCTCTCATAGTTGAAAAACGATCATTTCTCTGTTGGGTTTTCCCAGCTTGAGGAAAAAGCTTTTGGAAGGCCAGGCAGCGCCTGCTTGGAGGGTTTAATGGATTAAAGAATGTTGAAGTTGGGGAATTGTGGGGGCCTGGCAGCGTTCCAGGACCACAATGGCGCCCTGGCGACCTCCACAGCCTCTCTCCAGCACATATGAACCCCGAGCCCTTGAAGTCATACCTGCACAACTGGAACCCCATATCCTATGCGCGCATCCCGGTTTGCTCTCATCCCGAGAGGACGGGTGGAGAGTAAGTGATGTACCTGTTCTAGAAAGAAGCACGTCGATGACTTGAATCATCTCATCACAAATTAATCCATGTGAAGGGATTCGAACAGTGACTGGCAGAGTGTCAGCGCTGCCAAAGTGTTCGCAGGTACTATTACCATCGCTAGCAGCTGGGCTGAGCAAAGAATCCGACAGGATGCTGTTTTGGCAATAACCCGACAACTATGGAATGTGAGCAGGGAAACACAGGTCAAGCCTTTTAAAAACACCAGTTGTGACAACCCTCTGTGTCCTCCCGCTGCAGAGGCCGGGCGCGTTAGGCTCAGCCCTACGGGCCAGAGACAGAACCTCGCGGTGGTCGGGGCTTACCCCAAGACATCCGGAATTCTAGCGGGCACTTGGCGGTGGAGCTGCGGGCAGGGATCTGGCCTGACAGCACCTGGGCGGGGCCTGGGCTTGGCTCCGCCCGAGCGCGGCGCCGCCCCGCCCTCTACCTGTGGCCCGGATTCCACCGTGCGGGTCGGGGGGCAGAAGTCAGCGGGGCTGGGGCCCTCAGCCCGGAGGGTGCAAATAAGGGCCTGTAGATTGGGAAAACTTCTCTCTCCTGGAATCTGTGCACAAAGGAGTCTTTTTAAAGCGAGTGGCGGGGGGGGGGAATGAGTTCCGGAGGGTGCAAATAAGGGCCTGTAGATTGGGAAAACTTCTCTCTCCTGGAATCTGTGCACAAAGGAGTCTTTTTAAAGCGAGTGGCGGGACTGTGTAATGATTTACCCTCGTTTGTCCTAGTACACCTGCCTCTCTTTGAGACCAACAAATGTTTACCCGGCTCCCACCCAAGCCAAATGCTGGTTTGTTTATTAATCCCAGAGGCTGCAGCCTGCTTTCAAGGAGACAGATCCAGGCCTAAGGGAAGCTTCAAAACATTAGCATTTCAAATGAATGCGTTCCGTAATTGTGGGGGAAGGGTGCGGAGTGGGGGCGGGATTCCTCCGGCTGCTTCTCTCCCGGGGCTCCACTGTGCCCGGGGACCCGGCCCGGTATTTACAAGACAGAAGGCGCCGCTTGGGGCCGCCTTTGTTGTACCGATGACCTCGCAGGCACTTCCTGGACTGACCGATGGCCCGGCGGCTTACGCGGGGCTACTCGGCAGTGGCCCGGGGAGCGGATGGGGGATAATGAACGAAGGCGGGTCCTTGGGCTCCCGCGGGCGGAAGAACGCGGGGTAGCAGCCTTCGCCCGAGCGCACCGGCTCTACTGACCCGCACAGTGGTCGAGAGCCGCTGGGGACCGGCTAGCGGCGGCAGGATTCTCTCGTCCACCCCCTGCTGGGCTTTGACCTCCTTATCTGAGGCTTTTGAGTCCAAAAGGGCTTAGCAACGACTGGCACTGAGCCAGCCCTGTTGAAGTGGACACCCGCACCTCCTTGCCTCCCGCCCACAGCGTCCCATCGAGGTTTGGCCTGTGCAGCTCAGGAGGGAAGTGTGGGAGTGAACCCGTGGTCTGCAGCGGGTCCTGGGCGCCGGAGGCCACGCACAGTGCCCATCCGGCCACGCACCATGCTACCGGGGTCTCTGCTGCCGGATGCACGGTTCCTGCACGTTTTGCCGCTGTCCCCTTTCCCCCGCGCTCACACCTGCATTGCTTCCTCGGTCCTCCCGAAGCTGATCAACACAGCAAATCTGAGGCCTCCGAGCCCGTGGCCTCTTATCCGCCCCCAAATCCCTGGGCGACCCCGAAGGTATTCCACAAAGTTGTAGTCGCAGTCATAATTAGTTGTGTGCGCCCTGGACTTCCTCAGGCCTTGGCTTCACTCTGTCTCCCCTGCACAATGAATGTTTGCACACAGAGTCTCCCGTACTCACCCCAGGCTGTGCACCCTTTTTTCTGGAATCACGGAGGTATCTCCAAGAGGACCCCTGGGATTATAGAAAAGGAATGAGTTGTCAGTTTCGGTGAAATGAAAACAATAATACCAGTACCCCTTCCCCCTACAGAAAGGGTTTTAGGAGGCCCCATTGAGTTAAGGCCTCTGTACCTCAGACAGGGTTGATAAACTGTAAGGTCCGATCCTAGGCAGCTTCCGAGTTTTATCTCACTCTGCCCAGAAGCAACAGTGGCTCTCAACCTTTGAGAAAATGCTATGAGCTCTGTTAACCCTGTGCCCTGAAAAACACACGTGATCTCTCAGCTTTACACCCAGTTTCAGTCTCCAGGCCATGAAATTTGTCTGGGCCCAGGTATAAGAATCCTATTCTAAAACCTTCCCAGCCTCCACTTCCCTGCTTATTCCCTTACTCCAGTCAAGATGGCTTACTTGTTATTCCCTAGTAGGTACCTGGGCTGTCCAGCTTCAGTGTCTGTTAGCAGTGAGTTGCCTACAGGAAT
>NW_006785990.1:1045535-1055754 GCF_000442215.2 Lipotes vexillifer
TGCCACCCCTTACACTCCTACCCCTCCCACGCTCCACTGCAGCCACGGGGTCATCACCTCAGAACTGCCACAGCAACTGACTGAACCTTCTGACCGGGAGCCAGCTGCCTCCTAGCCTTTGTTTTCATTGGGTTTGTCTCAGTTCCCATGACTGGCACACTCCTGGGACAGGGCCTTTACTTCGCTCTTCTCTGTTCCCTCTCCACCCACCTTAGTCCAGAGCTGACTGGAGAACCCCTTTGATAACTTCACCTTAGAGGTAACCTCCCAGATGCTGCTTTCAGTGGAGATGTCACCAAGGATGGTTCAGAAATCCCCAAACGGCACACAGAATAAATTCAGAAACTTGGCAGGATTCTTCTGCCTAGGACAAGCAATAAGGCTGGAGAACTACTTTGGGGCTTCCCACATTGAGGGCTCTGCTAATATTCTGTGGGCTACTCTGAGCTCAGTGGGGTGAGACCATCAGCAGGATGCTGATGGAGGACTGCTGTGGGCCAGGCAGCAGGTCAGGTTAGGGGTACCAAGAGCATGGGATCTAAAAGATGACAGCTACTGTGTCTGCACTCAAGCAGCACATCCTGAGCTACTCTCAAGGCTTGAAATTTCTTCCAGCTCCACCCCACTGCATTAGTTTCTCCCTCTCTTTGAGTACTTACTACACTATCATTTGTTAGTTTTATCAGTGCCCACCAGAGCCAGGCTGGTGCCCACCTGAAGGAAGGTCACCAAACAGATGATGGTCAGGATGACCTCCAACCCCAACTCTCAAAGGAAGCCAGGAAAGGGATTCCAAGGTTGGCCCTGGGAACTCAGGGTTTTTTTGTTTGTGTGTTTAATTTGTGGTTTTTGTTTGTTTTAGTGTAACAGGATATAAAAATTACACTGAGCTCTCAGCTCTTGGTTTCAAATACCATTCTCCAATAAAAGGAACCAGGGTCCCTTGGAGATATGACTCATTCTAGGACTGGGGTAACAAACGTACAAGAAAAACCTGGAGCATCTTGTAGTGCCAGAAAGTAAGGGAGTGCTGAAAAACAAAGCCTCACAATTCTGGGAGTGTTAAGGGGACACAGACGTCAATTGAAAGAGCTCCCAATGGCTAAAGCTGGAGCAATTTGATCAATAAAAGTAGTAATGGTGATAACCCAAAATATAAAATAAATATCCATGAGTCCATGCAGATATAAATGATTGAATTAGTAAATAAATGGGAAAGAAAAGACAAATCTCCCATGCACAAGAATTTCAAATAATGCAGGCTGCTGATGTAAGTTAGTTAAATCTTGAAATTTTTTTTCATAAAAGGCTGCTCCTGTGTTTTATGTTGCAATCTGACCTCGGGACAAGCTTGGTCTGATCTCTATAGTCCAGTAGTTCTCAGTCTTGGCTGCAAGTTAGAAGGTCTGGGAGCTGCTAAAACCCAAATTAAATTGGACCCCAGAAAAATTAAATCAAAATTTCTAGGCATGAAAGCCAGAGACAGTGTTTTCTAAGACTCTCCAGGTGATTCCAATGTGTAGCCAAGGTTGAGAACCATAGTTCTCGTAGTAGGTCTAGATACAGCACCAGGAGGGATTGGCCTTCTCTTGCAGGTAACTCGCTCCAGAGTCTCTAACGGGTCTTCAAGTAAGGTGACTCTTCAGACAAACGAGGCTGAGTATGGTTAGAAGTGTGAACCTCATTGCACTTTTGAGAATCCTCATCACTGCCTTAACTTTCAGCTAAAAAACAGTGAGGCTGGGGCTTCCCTGGTGGCACAGTGGTTAAGAACCTGACTGCCTAATGCAGGGGCCACACGTTCGAGCCCTGGTCTGGGATGATCCCACATGCCGCGGAGCAACTAAGCCCATGCACCACAACTACTGAGCCTGCACTCTAGAGCCCATGAGCCACAACTACTGAGCCCACGTGCCACAACTATTGAAGCCCATGCTCCTAAAGCCCATGCTCCACAAGGAAGAGTAGCCCCTGCTCGCCACAACTAGAGAAAAGCCCACGCTCAGCAACGAAGACCCAATGCAGCCAAAAATAAATAAATAAATAAAACTAATTAAAACAAAAACAGAACAGTGAGGCTGTGAATTCAACTGATCATGTAATTTATCAGATTACTGCTCAAACTTTGGGTCTGACTTTTGGCTACCTCAGGCAGTGGCTACAAGAGGTGAGAGATTCTTTTAGCACAATCCCAGGTTATATGATTTCATTCCTCAAAGAATTCTCAGTAACTTTGAGCAAGTGGTTTTCCTACTGTATTCTCTGAATGGAGGCAATCTCTGTCTCTGACTTTGTTTTTATTAAATAAATGTCTTCACCATTTTGTGAGGTGGGTAGAAGTAAAACCATACAAAACTTGAAATTTCTGAGCTAGCTATTAACTTATGGAAGAAAAACAGTGGGCAGAGGGTTCAAGGGAACTTTGATATGGTTTTTCTTCCTCAATCTATTTGCCCTGACCCTCTTGTAACAGTTATAACTGGTTTGGATTTTCTGGCTGTCATCAATTTCTCCTCGATTTTATCAAAATTTAGCTTTGTTTCGTGTGATTTTATCATATTTAATCCAAACCCTTTTACTGTATACATTTTTTAAGGAATAGAATATTTGTAAATAAAGGTTTTTATCTTGTATAATGTCAAAAAAATAATTATGACATTTTCCTTCTTTCCTTTAACCTCGAAACAATCTCAGAATTACTTTTCTTTTTTCCCAGAACCATTTGAGAATAAGTTGCTGACATGATCATCCTATAATATTAAAGTGCAGCGTTTCTCAACCGGGGTTCCTCAACTGAATGATAGAAGAGGAGGAAATGATTTGAGTGACTATTTATTCCAGTTCTTTCAAGGATTGCACATAATTCATATCATTATGCTCGGGACAGAGTTAATTCATACTACAGTATGGGTGCTTAGGATATTAGAGCTTATTTCTTTCATAGAACACAAAGTTAGGGTGTATTTCCTATGAAAAAGCAACCTATATCAAAGTCAGGAAATTAATATTACTACCATCTAATCCTCAGATCCCATTCAAGGGTTTGCCAAATGGCTTAGTAAAATCCTTTAGAACAATAGGATCCAGTGAAGATTGGTACATTGCTTTTATTTTACTTTTTACTTTTTTATACAGCAGGTTCTTATTAATCATCCATTTTATACACATCAATGTATGTGTGTCAATCCCAATCTCCCAATTCATCACACCACCATCCCCATTCCCCCCGCCGCTTTCCCCCCTTGGTGTCCATACGTTTGTTCTCTACATCTGTGTATCAATTTCTGCCCTGCAAACCAGTTTATCTGTACCATTTTTCTAGGTTCCACATATATGCATTAATATATGATATTTGTTTTTCTCTTTCTGACTTACTTCACTCTGTATGACAGTCTCTAGATCCATCCACATCTCAACAAATGACCCAACTTCATTCCTTTTTATGGCTGAGTAATATTCCATTGTATATATGTACCACACTTCTTTATCCATTTGTCTGTCGATGGGCATTTAGGTTGCTTCCATGACCTGGCTATTGTAAATAGTGCTGTAATGAACATTGGGGTGCACGTCTTTTAATTTTTGGCTGAGTTAGGTCTTTGCTCCTGCACGCGGGCTTTCTCTAGTTGCGGCAAGTGGGGTCTACTCTTCGTTGTGGTGCGCGGGCTTCTCACTGTGGTGGCTTCTCTTGTTGCGGAGCACGGGCTCTAGGCATGCGGGTTTCAGTAGTTGTGGCTCACGGGCTCAGTAGTTGTGGCTCACAGGCTCTAGAGCGCAGGCTCAGTAGTTGTGGCACACAGGCTTAGTTGCTCCGCGGCATGTGGGATCTTCCCGGACCAGGGCTCAAACCCGTGTCCCCTGCATCGGCAGGCAAATTCTTAACCACTGCACCACCAGGGAAGCCCCATGTATCTTTCTGAATTATGGTTTTCTCTGGGTATATGCCCAGTAGTGCGACTGCTGGAGCATATGGTAAATCTATTTTTAGATTTTTAAGGAACCTCCATACTGTTCTCCATAGTGGCTGTATCAATTTACATTCCCACCAACAGGGCAATAGGGTTCCCTTTTCTTCACACCCTCTCCAGCATTTGTTGTTTGTAGATTTTCTGATGATGCCCATTCTAAATGGTGTGAGGTGATACCTCATTGTAGTTTTTATTTGCATTTCTCTAATCATTAGTGATGTTGAGCAGCTTTTCATGTGCTTCTTGGCCATCTGTATGTCTTCTTTGGAGAAATGTCTATTTAGGTCTTCTGCCCACTTTTGGATTGGGTTTTTTTTTTTAATATTGAGCTGCATGAGCTGTTTATATATTTTGGAGATTAACCCTTTGTCCTTTGATTCATCTGCAAATATTTTCTCCCATTCTGAGGGCTGTCTTTTCATCTTGTTTATGGTTTCCTTTGCTGTGCAAAAGCTTTGAAGTTTCACTAGGTCCCATTTTTTTATTTTTTGGTTTTACTTCCATTACTCTAGGAGGTGGATCAAAAAAAGATCTTGCTGTGATTTATGTCAAAGAGTGTTCTTCCTATGTTTTCCTCTAAGAGTTTTATACTGTCCGGGCTTACATTTAGGTCTCTAATCCATTTTGAGTTTATTTTTGTGTATGGTGTTAGGGAGTGTTCTAATTTCATTCTTTTACATGTAGCTGTCCAGTTTTCCCAGCACCACTCATTGAAGAGACTGTCTTTTCTCCATTGTATATCCTTGCCTCCTTTGTCATCAATTAATTGACCATAGGTGTGTGGGTTTATCTCTGGGCTTTCTATCTTGTTCCACTGATCTGTTTCTGTTTCTGTGCCAGTACCATATTGTCTTGATTACTGTAGCTTTGTAGTATAGTCTGAAATCAGGGAGTCTGATTCCTCCAGCTCCGTTTTTTTCCCTCAAGACTGCTTTGGCTATTCGGGGTCTTTTTTGTCTCCATACAAATTTTAAGATTTTTTGTTCTAGCTCTGTAAAAAATGCCATTGGTAATTTGATACGGATTGCATTGAATCTGTAGACTGCTTTGGGTAGCATAGTCATTTTCACAATATTGATTCTTCCAATCGAAGAACATGGTATATCTCTCCATCTGTTGGTATCATCTTTAATTTCTTTCATCAGCGTCTTATAATTTTCTGCATACAGGTCTTTTGTCTCCCTAGGTAGGTTTATTCCTAGGTATTTTATTCTTTTTGTTGCAATGGTAAACGGGAGTGTTTCCTTCATTTCTCTTGCAGATTTTTCATCATTAGTGTATAGGAATGCAAGAGATTTCTGTGCATTAATTTTGTATCCTGCAACTTTACCAAATTCATTGATTAGCTCTAGTAGTTTTCTGGTGGCATCTTTAGGAGTCTCTATGTATAGTATCATGTCATCTGCAAACAGTGACAGTTCTACTTCTTTTCCAATTTGTATTCCTTTTATTTCTTTTTCTTCTCTGATTGCTGTGGCTAGGACTTCCAAAACTATGTTGAATAATAGTGGTGAGAGTGGACATCCTTGTCTTGTTCCTGATCTTAGAGGAAATGCTTTCAGTTTTTCCCCATTGAGAATGATGTTTGCTGTGGGTTTGTCGTATATGGCCTTATTATATTGAGGTAGGTTCCCTCTATGCCCACTTTCTGGAGAGTTTTTATCATAAATGGGTGCTGAATTTTGTCAAAAGCTTTTTCTCCATCTATTGAGATGATCATACGGTTTTTATTCTACAGTTTGTTAGTATGGTGTATCACATTGATTGATTTGCATATATTGAAGAATCCTTGCAACCCTGGGATAAATCCCAGTTGGTCATGGTGTATGATCCTTTTAATGTGTTGTTGGATTCTGTTTGCTAGTATTTTGTTGAGGATGTTTGCATCTATATTCATCAGTGATATTGGTCTGTAATTTTCTTTTTTTATAGTATCTTTGTCTGGTTTTGGTATCAGGGTGATGGTGGCCTCATAGAATGAGTTTGTGAGTGTTCCTTCCTCTGCAAGTTTGTGGAAGAGTTTGAGAAGGAAGGATGGGTGTTAGCTCTTCTCTAAATGTTTGATAGAATTCACCTATGAACCATCTGGTCCTGGACTTTTTGTTTGTAGGAAGATTTTTTTTTTTTGCGGTACGTGGGCCTCTCACTGTTGTGGCCTCTCCTGTTGCGGAGCACAGGCTCCGGATGAGCAGGCTCAGCAGCCATGGTTCACGGGCCTAGCCGCTCTGCGGCATGCGGGATCTTCCCGGACCAGGGCACGAACCCGTGTCCCCTGCATCGGCAGGTGGACTCTCAACCACTATGCCACCAGGGAAGCCCTGTTGGAAGATTTTTAATCACAGTTTCAATTTCATTGCTTGTGATTGGTCTGTTCATATTTTCTATTTCTTTCTGGTTTAGTCTTGGAAGGTTATACCTTTCTAAGAATTTGTCCATTTCTTTCAGGTTGTCCATTTTATTGGCAAAGTGGCTTGTAGTAGTCTCTTAGGATGATTTGTATTTCTGCGGTGTCTGTTGTAACTTCTCCTTTTTCATTTCTAATTTTTTTGATTTGAGTCCTCTCCTTCTTTTTCTTGATGAGTCTGGCTAATGGTTTATCAATTTTGTTTATCTTCTCAAAGAACCAGCTTTTAGTTGTACTGATCTTTGCTATTGTTTTCTTTGTTTCTGTTTCATTTATTTCTGCTCTGATCTTTATGATTTCTCTCCTTCTGCTAACTTTGGGTTTTGTTTGTTCTTCTTTCTCTATTTCTTTTAGGTGTAAGGTTAGGTTCTTTATTTGAGGTTTTTCTTGTTTCTTGAGGTAGGCTTGTATAGCTATAAACTTCCCTCTTAGAACTGCTTTTGCTGCATCCCATAGGTTTGCTTTTTTTCCCCCTTAGGTTTTTTTGTTTGTTTGTTTTTTGTTTTTGCGGTACGTGGGCCTCTCACTGTTGTGGCCTCTCCCGTTGCGGAACACAGGCTCCGGACGCACAGGCTCAGCGGCCATGGCTCACGGGCCCAGCCTCTCCACGGCATGTGGGATCCTCCCGGACTGGGGCACGAACCCGCGTCCCCCGCATCGGCAGGCGGACTCCCAAACACTGCACCACCGCACCACCAGGGAAGCCCCCTCTTAGGTTTTTGATCGTCGTGTTTTCATTGTCATTTGTCTCTCGGTATTTTTTTATTTCCTCTTTGATTTCTTCAGTGAACTCTTGGTTATTTAGTAATGTATTGTTTAACCTCCATGTGTTGTCTTTTTTACGTTTTTATCCCTGTTAATTCATTTCTAATCTCATAGCATTGTGGTCAGAAAAGATGCTTGATATGATTTCAATTTTCTTAAATTTACTGAGGCTTGATTTGTGACCCAAGATGTGATCTATCCTGGAGGATGATCCATGTGTACTTGAGAAGAAAGTGTAATCTGCTGTTTTTGGATGGAATGTCCTATAAATATCAATTAAATCTATCTGGTCTATTGTGTCATTTAAAGCTGTGTTTCCTTATTTATTTTCATTTTGGATGATCGGTCCATTGGTGTAAGTGAGGTGTTAAAGTCCCCCACTATTATTGTGTTATTGTCGATTTCCTCTATTATAGCTGTTAGCTGTTGCCTTATGTATTGAGGTGCTCCTATGTTGGGTGCATATATATTTATAATTGTTATATCTTCTTCTTGGATTGATCCCTTGATCATTATGTAGTGTCCTTCCTTGTCTCTTGTAACATTCTTTATTTTAAAGTCTATTTTATCTGATATGAGTATTGCTACTCCAGCTTTCTTTTGATTTCCATTTGCATGGAATATCTTTTCCCATCCCCTCACTTTCAGTCTGAATGTGTCCCTAGGTCTGAAGTAGGTCTCTTGTAGACAGCATATATATGGGTCTTGTTTTTGTATCCATTCAGCAAGCCTGTTTCTTTTGGTTGGAGCATTTAATCCATTCACATTTAGGGTAATTATTAATATGTATGTTCCTATGACCATTTTCTTAATTGTTTTGGGTTTGTTTTTGTAGGTCCTTTTCTTCTCTTGTGTTTCCCACTTAGAGAAGTTCCTTTAGCATTTGTTGTAGATCTGGTTTGGTGGTGCTGAGTTCTCTTAGCTTTTGCTTGTCTGTAGAACTTTTGATTTCTCCATTGAATCTGAATGAGATCCTTGCTGGGTAATCTTTTTTTTTTTTAAGGCTTCCTAAAGAATATATATATATATTTTTTACATCTTTATTGGAGTATAATTGCTTTACAATGGTGTGTTAGTTTCTGCTTTATAACAAAGTGAATCAGTTATATATATATACATATGTTCCCATATCTCTTCCCCCTTTCATCTCCCTCCCTCCCACCCTCCCTATCCCACCCCTCCAGGCGGTCACAAAGCACCGAGCTGATCTCCCTGTGCTATGCGGCTGCTTCCCACTAGCTATTTACCTTACGTTTGGTAGTGTATATATGTCCATGCCTCTCCCTCGCTTTGTCACTGCTTACCCTTACCCCTCCCCATATCCTCAAGTCCATTCTCTAGTAGGTCTGTGTCTTTATTCCTGTCTTACCCCTAGGTTCTTCATGACATTTTTTTTTCTTAAATTCCATATATATGTGTTAGTATACGGTATTTGTCTTTCTCTTTCTGACCTACCTCACTCTGTATGACAGACTCTAGGTCCATCCACCTCACTACAAATAGCCCAATTTCATTTCTTTTTATGGCTGAGCAATATTCCATTGTATATATGTGCCACATCTTCTTTATCCATTCATCCGATGATGGACACCTAGGTTGCTTCCATCTCCGGGCTATTGTAAATAGAGCTGCAATGAACATTTTGGTACATGACTCATTTTGAATTATGGTTTTCTCAGGTTATATGCCCAGTAGTGGGATCACTGGGTCATATGGCAGTTCTATTTGTAGCCTTCTAAGGAACGTCCACACTGCTCTCCACAGTGGCTGCATCAATCTACATTCCCGGCAACAGTGCAAGAGTGTTCCCCTCTCTCCACACCCTCTCCAGCATTTATTGTTTCTAGATTTTTTGATGATGGCCATTCTGACTGGTGTGAGATGATCTCTCACTGTAGTTTTGATTTGCATTTCTCTGATGATTAGTGATGTTGAGCATTCTTTCATGGGTTTGTTGGCAATCTGTATATCTTCTTTGGAGAAACGTCTATTCAGGTCTTCTGCCCATTTTTGGATTGGGTTGTTTGTTTTTTTGTTATTGAGCTGCATGAGCTGCTTATAAATTTTGGAGATTAATCCTTTGTCAGTTGCTTCATTTGCAAATATTTTCTCCCATTCTGAGGGTTGTCTTTTGGTCTTGTCCATGGTTTCCTTTGCTGTGTAAAAGCTTTGAAGTTTCATTAGGTCCCATTTGTTTATTTTTGTTTTTATTTCCATTTCTCTAGGAGGTGGGTCAAAAACCGGGTAGAGTAATCTTGATTGTAGGTTCTTCCCTTTCATCACTTTAAATATATCATGCCACTCCCTTCTGCCTTGTAGAGTTTCTGCTGAGAAATTAGCTGTTAACCTTATGGGAGTTTCCTAGTATTTGTCATTTTTCCCTTGCTGCTTTTAATAATTTTTCTTTGTCTTTAATTTTTGCCAATTTGATTACTATGTGTCTCGGCATGTTTCTCCTTGGGTTTATCCTGTATGGGAGTCTCTGTGCTTCCTGGACTTGGGTGGCTATTTCCTTTCCCATGTTAGGGAAGTTTTCGACTATAATCTCTTCAAATATTTTCTCTGGTCCTTTCTCTCTTTCTTCTCCTTCTGGGACCCCTATAATGCGAATGTTGTTGCGTTTGATGTTGTCCCAGAGGTCTCTTAGGCTGTCTTCATTTCTTTTCATTCTTTTTTCTTTATTCTGTTCCACAGCAGTGAATTCCACCATTGTGTCTTCCAGGTCACTTATCCATTCTTCTGCCTCAGTTATTCTGCTATTGATTCCTTCTAGTGTAGTTTTCATTTCAGTTATTGTATTGTTCATCTCTGTTTGTTTGTTCTTTAATTCTTCTAGGTCTTTGTTAAACATTTCTTGCATCTTCTCGATCTTTGCCTCCATTCTTTTTCTGAGGTCCTGGATCATCTTCACTAGCATTATTCTGAATTCTTTTTCTGGAAGGTTGCCTATCTCCACTTCATTTAGTTGTTTTTCTGGGGTTTTATCTTGTTCCTTCATCTGGTACATAGCCCTCTGCCTTTTCATCTTGTCTATCTTTCTGTGAATGTGGTTTTTGTTCCACAGGCTGCAGGACTGTAGTTC
>NW_006785990.1:1055834-1057516 GCF_000442215.2 Lipotes vexillifer
CCCTAGCCTTTGTATCCTTGATATTTTGGGAGATTACAGTTCAGTTATTTTTTTTAGCTCCCAATTTTGATTTGTCTGCTATTTCCTCATGATTAGATTTGTGTTATCACCGAAGTGATATTGTTTCCTTCTATTTTCATCCATTCAGTTGGTGCATGGTTTTGATTTGTCACATTGCTGGTGATGTCCACTTTTTTTTTTAATAGGTTTTTTTTTTGGCCTCAGCACATGGCACATGGTATCTTAGTTCTCCAGCCAGGGTTCAAACCCGTGCCCCCTGCAGTGGAAGCTCAGAGCCCTAACCGCTGGACTGCCATTTTGACCACTTAAGTAAGAAAGTGTCTGCCGGGCCTTGCCACTGTAAAGTCACCTTTTTCTCCTTGAAATTAACAAGTATTTTGTGGATATTTTGAAACTCTGTAAATATCCCATTCGTAATTAATTAATTTGTTTATTAATTTATATAGACTCATGCTTTCCTATTTTAATTTAATGAGTTGTACTTTCTTAATGTCATTTCTTTTGACTGGCTCAAATTGTCCCAGATTTGGCCAGCAGGAACCCCTTCGTGCTGGCTCACAGGTCCTTGTGACACGTCTCCAACATTCTTTGAGCAATCCTTGCCTTCTGGTACAAAAAGATGTTTTGCGCTCATCTTGTATATTTCCTGCTCTAAGCCTGGAATCTGCCATTTCTCTAAGGAACACTGGTTCTTTTTTAGGAAAAACGGTATTTCTGGTTGCTAGGTATGCTCATTGCTATTAGGATTATCCTCTTCCAGGCTCCCTAGACAGCAATAGGAAACACACACACACACACACACACACACACACACACACACACACACACACACATCTATCTATCTATCTTATCTAGAAAACCATGAGTTAACATTCATACCTCCAACACCACAGGATTTATGTTATTTTTCTCCCTTTCTATATTTGTAACTCAGTCTTCTGTCAGTGAAAAACTCCAGTTATCCTTAATACACTTACTCACATGCTCAATCCCCTGTATGCAAACTATCTTCCACCACTGCTCCCACCCCCACACAGACACAGATGACTTCCTCAAACACAGTTGGGCTCTAACTCCCCACACCAGTCTGTCTCTCCACATGGATGTCTTCTTCACCCTGCTTGGGGTCTGGAAACCCAGGCCAGCTTCCCCCTTGTGTGTATGCCCTTCTCACCCTGCTCAGACTGTGAGACCCCATACCAGGCTGTCCCTCCATGGCTTCTACAGTGGTTTTAAAATATGGCTGTGAATTCTTTGATACTCCTGCCTTCAAAAGGTGGAACCTAATTCCTTGGCTGTGGGCTGGATTTAGCGACTCACTTCTAATGAATAAAACATGAAGGAAATGACGCCATATGACTTTTTAGGCTAGGTCTTAAAAAGGATAACTTCCTCCTGACTCACTCTCTGGGATCACTGGCTCTCCAGGAAGCTAGTGGCTGTGTTGTGAAGACACTCAACAGCCCTGTGGAGGGCGCCATATCTGGATAGGCCCACATGGAGAGAAACCAACTCTTTAGCACTGGCTTTCCAAGTCTGAAGTGAGCCACCTTAGAATCAGATTCCACTCAGCTGAGACTTCAGATGATTTCAACTCTCCACCTGTCAAGTCTGTCAGCCAGGGCTCCAGATGTCATAGAACAGAGACAAGCCATTCCTGC
>NW_006785990.1:1057627-1058937 GCF_000442215.2 Lipotes vexillifer
TTCCTGCTGTGCCCTGGCTCAGTGCTTGACCCACAGAAACTGTGAGATAGTAAAAGTTTATTGTTCTAATGTACTAAATGTGGCGGTAATTTCCTATGCAGCAAGAGGTAATTAATATACTTTCGGTGTCATGTTCAGGCTATGACGCCCTCACTGAGCATCTCCTTTGCAGGGCTGTCCTACTCACCCTTCTTGGGCTCTAACACCTATGCTAGGCCACCCTCCTGTGCTCTCCACAGCCAACTCAAGTTCTGACTCTCTATGCCAGGCCACCCTCCTATATAAATGCTCTCCTTACCCAATTCAGACACCAAAACCCGCTCTGTGCCTCCACACTTCCTTCCACTCCAGGCACAAATGCCTTCCTTGTTCTGTCCTACCTAATGCCTTTAGGATTGAATTTTTCAGCAAGGTAAGGGAAAAGAAGAAGAGGGAAAAGTAAAAGTAAAAAGAAGTAGAAGAGGAACAAGAATTTATGAACTTGTGCTTATCAATCTCTTTCCTTAAATTGTGCAGCAGAGTTCAAAGCAATGGCATAGCCCTTAAATTCTTTGTTTCCTATACGCTGGCTTTTGGTGTCAGCCATCCGGTCCCCCAGAGCCTTGCCTCAATGGATACTTCATTGTAGGCAACCCTAAGCAATAGTTAAATTACTTATTTCATCACCACATGCCATAACTTGCAAGTTCCCATCCCTAAATAATTACTGTTAGTTACCTTTGGTACATAGCAAATTACTCTGCAATTTAGGGGCTTAAAATAACAAACACTTATTATTTCACAGTGTCTGTGGGTCAGGAATCTGGGCACAGTCTATATGTATCATCTATGTCAAGGTCTCTCACAGGGTGGCAATCAACGTATCAGTTGAGGCTGTGATCTCATCTTGATGAAGGATCCATATTCAAGCGCTCTCACATGGTAGTTGAGAAGATTCAGTTCCTCATGAACTATTGGTCAGAAATCCCCATCAGTTCCTTGTCATTTGGACCTCTCCAACATGTCAGTTTGCTTCACTAAAGAGTGCAGACATATGGTAGGAATGTAAATTGGTGCAGCTACTATGGAGAACAGTATGTAGGCTCCGTAAAAAACTAAAAATAGAGTTACCATACGATCCAGCAATCCCACTCCTGGGCATATATCTGCAAAAGATGAAAACACTTAATTCAAAAAGGTACATGCACCCCAATGTTCATAGCAGCACTATTTACAATAGCTAAGATATGGAAACAACCTAAATGTCCACTGACGGATGAATGGAAAAAGAAAATGTGGTATATATATATATATATATATATACGTATATA
>NW_006785990.1:1058947-1084515 GCF_000442215.2 Lipotes vexillifer
ACAATGGAACATTACTCAGCCATAAAAAGAATAAAATAATGCCATTTGCAGCAACATGGGTGGACCTAGAGACTACCCTAGTAAGTGAAGTAAGTCAGAAAGAGAAAGACACATATCATGTGATATCATTTATATGTGTAATCTTAAAAAATGATACAAATGAACTAATTTACAAAACAGAAAAAAACTCACATAGAAAACAAACTTACAGTTATAACCCAAAGGGGATAGCAAGGCGGGGATGAAGACATAAATTATGGGTTTGGGATTAACATATATACACTACTATATGTAAAATAAATGAGGATTTACTGTATGGCACAGGGAACTATATTCAATATCTTAAGCTATAATGGAAAATAATCTGGAAAAGAATATATGTATAACTGAATCACTTTCCTGTACACCTGAAACACTGTAAATCAACTATACTTCAATTAAAAAAAAAAAAGAATGCAAACATAGAAGGGAATAGAGCAAGATGGAAATCATGGTCTTTTGTAACCTGATCTCGGAAGTGATATCCCATTATTTTGCCACACTCTATTTGTTAGAAGCGAGTCACTAGGTCCAGATTACAAAATAGCATGACTAGCAGGAGGCAGGGATCTTTGGGAGCCATCTTAAAAACTGCCTACCACAATTATCTTAACCCCAATAAGGGAAGATACCAGACTCAGATTCTCTCCATTTCCCTGAGAGTCTATTGCTTATACCTCACACCTCATATGAATTGCTGTTATATTCAGGGTTCTTCATGGCAAAATAAAAACCCAACTCTGCTTAGCTTAAGCAAAAGTGGTCTCTATAGGCCTTCCCTGGTGGCGCAGTGGTTGGGAGTCTGCCTGCCAGTGCAGGGGATGCGGGTTCGAGCCCTGGTCCGAGAGGATCCCACATGCAGCTGAGTAGCCGGGTCTGTGCGCCACAGCTACTGAGCCTGCGCTCTAGAGGCCGGGAGCCACAGCTGCTGAAGCCCACGCGCCTGGAGCCCGTGCTCCGCAACGGGGGAGAGGCCACCGCCATGAGAAGCCCGCGCACCGCAGGGAAGAGTGGCCCCCGCTCGCTGCAACTAGAGAAAAGCCCACACGCAGCAACAAAGACCCAACGCAGCCATAAATAAATAAATAAAAGTTTAAAAAAAAAAAAAAAAGGTCTCTATAAAATTAGGGTTAGTGTTCTAAAAAGTTCTTGATATTCTCAAAACTACCATTAGGTATATAGCGAACACTTTGTGGTTTTTTGAATAAGCTAGTGAGAGAATGAATGTATAAATGAATGAATTACTAAATTCTCCAGTAGTAGGTGGATGTTATCTGGTGGCATATTTAGCTTGGGAAAACTCTTTAAAAACTAAGCTTATTACCGTGAAGCTACTTTCTAAAAAGCATGATATCTATAATTACTCACTTGGGAAGTTGTCTACAATATATTTCTTGATGAAAAAAGCAAGCCCTAGAACATGAACTTGTTCTGAACAAAATTCAGCTACATTTAATCCCAAGAAGTTATCCAAGACAATCACGGTAAAACTAAAGATCAGAGATTTGGAGATTTTTTAAAAAGGATTAGAGAAGAGTAGTCTTCCAGAATACACCGGACACTCCGATCAATATTGGTGACTCCACCACACCGATGCGGAAAGGAGTTTGTAAATTTTTTATTGCCATGTCACACATCATCCCAAAGCTTAGTGACTTAAAACAATGGCAATCATTTTATTTTATTTTATTTTTCTTGGTCACCACCTAGCTCAGCTCAGCAGTTCTCGATGGTATCTCTCCTGTAGTAGTCAAACCACGGCTGGGACCTGAAGGCTTTCTCATGGTTAGAACCTCAGCTGGGGTTTCAGCTGGATCATCTGCCTGTGGCCTTTCCCTGTGGCCTAGGTCTCCTCACAGCTAGATTCCATGAAGGAGTGTCCCAAGAGGACACAGGCAGACAGAAGCTGATCTACTTTTATGATCTAGCCTTGGAAGTCACACCATATCACTTCTTCTGTATTCTATTTGTTAGAAGCAAATTACTAGGGACAACGCATATGCAAGGGAAGGGGAATTAGACTCCACTCCTGATGGTGAGAATCTCCAAGAATTTGTGGCCGTGTATTAAAAACCACCACAGGAACCATTAGGGAGATTGCTCTGGGCTCTGCAAGCAAAGGCTTCCCGGGCAAATGCAGTGTTTGAATCATGAGGAGGGCACACACCAACTTCAGGAAATACAGAGGGGGAAAGGGCTCGGGATGTGCAGCAGCCTAGGGCATGGGGGAGAGTCCATTCCCCGTGCCCAGTGCTGGACCTCATCCCTGGTGCCCAACTTGCCCACTCCTCAAGTCGCCTCCTTCCTGGGCAGCGTAGTCTGGCCTGGCAAAGGATGCAGACCAACCTGTTTCCCAGTGTGGTTCTGCCACCTACGAACCCTTAAACTTGGGTGAGTTACTCCTTATCTCTTTAGGGATTATATCGGTCAGGGTCCTGGCAGAAAACAGATGACACACTCTATGGGGTAATTTGAGGAGAGTTTACTAAAGGGACTATTTACAAAGGTGTGAATAAGGTGTAGAATAACCACCAGGGATAGTGTGGTCCTCTGGGAGCAGAGACTAGGGACTAGGAACAATAGGGCTGTCATCTCCCGTGGGCCTGAAGGACAAAAACTGGAGACAGAGAGGCTGTGCGGAGGGCTACCCTATGGGTGGTGGGGCCCTTAGTGGCTGGACGTAGCCAGCCAGTAGGGGTTCTTCGGTGGAAACTGGGGAACAAACACCTCAGGTGCTCTGTCCTCTGTGTGCCACCTCCTGCGGGTGCTCCCCATTGGCCAAACCCAAGGGGAAGCCAGAGCAGGAAGGAGCTGGCTGATGCTGTCTCAACAGCTCAGCCTCTGGGGGGCACAGGGTGGGTGGAGAGGGCTGGGGAGCGGATGGGGGGTGTTGCGGTGCAGATATTAAATGGAACATGAATGAAGACTGCCTGCCCGGCCCAGAGAACACACTCAATAGTCCTTAGTTCCAACTCATTGCTCAAAAGATGTAGAAAAAGTTACGCTTCCAATTTGCAGGTCTTTACTTGGCATAAAAATGCATACAGGTGTGTCCTAACACAAAACATTTTTAAATGCATGTTTGTCATTTCCCCACAGGAAAGAGGAAAGGCAAACACTGCCTGTCTGGGAAGCATATCACAGCCTATAGCAGCATCTAGTGGTTGTTTAATACATGGGGAAATGTGAGGATCAGGATATTCCCGTCAAACCAACTGCCATAAACTTTAGTGATGGTTTGCATCCAAATGTGACAAATTTGTCTAGGACTCCTAGAATTTGGACACCATGTTTTTAATCACACCTTTTTTGGAACCCATCTAAGGATGTAACTAGGCAAAAAATGCCAGCAGATGATTCAGAATAAATTTCAAAATCATAGTGAGATGGGCTGCCTGACAAAAATGAAAACTGATGTTGAAGAGATATCTGCACTCCCCTGTTCACTGCAGCATTATTCACAACAGCCAAGATAGAGAAACCACCTAAGTGTCTGTCAGCGGATGAATGGATAAAGAAGATAACATACATATATATAATAATACATAATAAAAAATAATAACAATACATAATATACATAATTTTATTATGTATAGAATACTAATCTATTTTATTCTATAATATTCTAATATATGTAAATATATACATATACATGTATATGTGTATTAGTATTTTATATACATATATATGTATATATATTAGAATACTATTGTGCCATGAGAAAAAAGGAAATCTTGCCATTTGCTACAATATGGATGGACCTTGAGGATATTATGTTAAGTCAGTCAGAGAAAGACAAATATGGTATGATATCTCTTACATGTGGAATCTAAAAAACCAAATTTGAAGAAAGAGTGGAATAGTGATTACCAGGGGCTGGGGGGTAGAGGAATTGGAAGAGATATTATATAAGGGTTCATACTTACAACTAGTAGATAAGTAAGTCCTGGAGACTTACTTGTACAGTGATTATAGACCACAATATCATAGCATAAACATCTACAGAGTACAGTGATTATAGACAACAATACCATTTTATAAACATCAAACTTGCTGATACTAAAGTTTTAATTGTACCCATCACTTTGAAAAATGGTACTTATGTGACATGACGAACAGTGAGCTAATGCTACAATGGCAATTGTATTGCAATATAAATGTATCAAATCAACACACTGTACACCTTAAACTTACACAAAGTTTTATGTCAATTGCATCTCAATTTTAGAAAGTGAGACCTGATATTCGGTTGTCACTCATCTGCCAACTCAGTGAAGTGTCTGGTTCACTTTGTCCTTCCCTTTTCTTACAGGAAATGCAATAAAAGACATGAGTGATGTTTTTAAAAAAGAAAATCACCTATAATATAAGAAAATCACCTAACATAGCAACTTTTTTTTGGAGTGTGTTTTCTGGTCTTTGTTCATTTCACTTCATATTATTTTACTATAGCTATAGGCCATTTTCTCCACTTAAGCGTTTTTCAGTAGTGCAATGGCTCAACAAAGACTTCATAATTGTCATTCTTTAATCACTGCATAATATTCATTGAAAAGATACACTGTAATTTATTTGACCTGTTGTACATTTATATTATTCTAGTTTTTTTTTTACTTTTATAAGAGAATAATGTCATGGACACTTTTATACATCAAAGTTAGGTCTTCTCAAGGCTCATTTTCCCACAGTTCCAGAAACAGGATTCCATGGTATAGGGCTAAAGCTGAGATACATGGTATCAGCACCAAACACTGCATGTCTAAGCTAAGTCCTGCAATGTTGGGAAACCTTCTGCTTTGTTAAAACAAACGTGTCTGTGCCTCAGAAGGGCCAGGGTTTGTAATGGAAAGATCAGTCAGGCACGCTTGGGTGTACATCCCTGGCTTTGTGAGGCTATGCATTAAAAACCAATATACCACACTGAGAACCACTTGGAGATGGCTGTTATTTTTAAAAAATGAAAAATAAGTGTGGGTAAGGATGTGAAGAACTTGGAACCCTCATATATTGCTGATAGAAATATAAAACAATGCAGTCACTGTGGGAAACAGCACGGCAGTTCCTCAAAAAGTGAAATGTAGAATGACCATATGATCCAGACATCCCACTTCTGGGCATATACCCAAAAGAACTTAGAGCAGGAATTTGAACGCATATCTGTACACTAACTTTCACAGCAGCATTATTCACAACAGTCAAAAGGTGGAAACACCCAAGTGTCCATCAACAGATGAATGAGTAAACAAAAGGTGGCACATCTATACAATGGAAAATTATTTGGCCTTAAAAAGGAAGGAGATTCTGACACACGCTACAACATGGTTGAACCTTGAAAACATTATGCTAAGTTAAATGAGCCAGACACAATAGGTCAAACATTGTACGATGCCATTTTATGAGGTACATAGAATAGGCAAATTCATAGAGACCCAAAAGAGAACAGAGACACCAGGGTTGGAGGGAGGAAAGAACGTGGAGTTACTGTGTAACGGGTGTGGAGTTTCTGTTTCGAATGATGAAATGGATAGTGTTGATGGTTGAACAACATTAGGAATGTACTTAATGCCACTGAATTGTATGTGTAAAACTGGTTAAAATTATAAAATTTATATTATGTGTATTTTACCACAATAAAAAATATAGATCCAAATGAAGAAAAAAGTAATTATAAAATCCTTTATTGTCATTTTATCGGGGTTTCCAGAGTTGTAAAATTAGATGCACATGGTTAATTCACTTTTTTATCTGCTCAGTGAATATGTATTAAATCAATAAATGAATCAGATCTAATGGAAGTGTTGTTGGATATATACAGAGGAGCAATCACACAAACCTTCACGGCTGAATCCCTTTTTCCCATCTGTCTTTTAAATTTCAAGAGCAATATATGAATTCATGGTTGTTATTAAAAATTATACACGCTCAAACAGTAACTATGTGACAGTTCACTTTCACAGATTCTCTAACCTACCCCCACTCTCAAGCTTTTACTTCCAATGATAATTGGCTGAAATTAACACCCGTGTGTACCTGTCAAAGCTTGCCTACCAGCTTAAGCCAGGACCCTGGTCCAGCAGCCTCTTCTCAGGAAAGCCTCTTGTGTTCTCATGTCCGACTCCTACCCCCACTGCTGTCCTATGAGACACACACACACACACGCACACACACACACACACAATTTTAAGATTGAGGGGACTTCTGTAGCCTCTTTTTCTTTTCCACCAGCAGTGCAGGCCTGGAGATCCCTGCTAGGTTGTGGGTTCCCTTGTTTGCTCTGATTTCTATCTAGAGAAACCCTGACAAAATCCAGATGCCTGAATCAGGGTTACTAGTTGCAAACAACAGAAGCCAACTCAGACAGATTTAAGGAAAACGGAATGTTTTCCTTAAACATTCATAGAATGAATATGGGGAGACTTGGAGACCCAGGCCTGGAAAATGAACAGGTCCAAGGGAAGCTATGTAGCCAGAGCCACAGCAAATATTATGCTGTAAAACGAAACCAGTGATATAAAATGAGGCTGCTGCGGCATCTACTTGGTCTGTTAACATGGAATCTGGGACATCACCACTGGACCCACTGTCAGCCCTGGACTCTCTACTACCATTGTTTCTGGGATACCTACACCGTCCCAGGACCTGGGTGGTACCCCTGTTGCAGCTGATGACCCTAGAAAGGATTCTTCACACCACTGGCTCTCACTTCAGGCTCTAGGGAGGATGCAGCTGATTGACTAAGCCTGTGTCATACGTGCCCATGCCCTGTTTGTAAAGGAAGCTGGAAAAGTGGGTATCTGGCCCTTATGGCTTCCATAGTGGAAAATGATAATCTCTGCCTCCCACCAAGAGACATAGATACGTTCATGCTTGGCAGCTTTAAAAGGAAGTCAAAGCTCCATTCTACCCATCTTCAGCTAGATTTTTCCAAGCCTCCTGTGTCACTGTGCTAATCACTGCCCAGACATCACATTACTCTGTAGAGCAGAGAAGAGTTACTGAAGATTTAAAGAAAAACCAGGAAATTCCCTGGCGGTCCAGTGGTTAAGACTCCACGCCTTCACTGCCAAGGGCCTGGTTGGATCCCTGGTCTAGGAACTAAGATCCCACAAGCTGTGCAGTGCGGCCAAAAAAAAAAATCAACTGAAAAATGATCTCTGATGCTGGCAATGAATGATGCTTGCTTGGATGCAGATGGAGCTTGTGTGTGTGCATATGTGTGCTTGTGTAAAATAATTTTATCACATTCTTCCTAGATTTGATGATATCATTCTTGTTGGGTTTTTCTTAAATTTTTTAAAATATTGGTAATACATTTACCTGGTTCCAAAACAAAAACAGTATATAAATGTTCATGCTCAGAAGTGTTGCTTGCACTCACATCCCCATCACCCCATTACCTCCCTATCTGCTCTCTGCAGAGAACCACATTTATTCATTTACTGTGAATACTTACAGTATTTATTTATGCAAATAAAAGAAAATACAGGTAAGTGTATATTACCCATCAAGTTGTACCATTAAATCTATACAGTTTTTTGTATGTCAATCACACCTCAATAAAGTAGTTTATTTATACACATTTTTTCTCTCTTTCTTACAAAAACAGGTAGTACGTTATTTACACTGTTTTGTGCCCTGCTTTTTCATTTAACAATATTTTCTAGAGAAATTTCCATATCAGTATATAAAGAACTTATTCTTTTTTTTGCGGGCCTCTCACCGCTGTGGCCTCTCCCGTCGCAGAGCACAGGCTCCGGACGCGCAGGCTCAGCGGCCATGGCTCACGGGCCCAGCCGCTCAGCGGCACGTGGGATCCTCCCGGACCGGGGCACGAACCCGTGTCCCCTGCATCGGCAGGCGGACTCTCAACCACTGCGCCACCAGGGAAGCCCCAGAATTTATTCTTTTTAAAAAATACCTGCCACTATATGGATGAAACATGGTTTATTTAATCAAAAACCCACAGAGGGACACGAGGAGTTTCCAATATTTACTATTAAAAACTATCTTATAAGTAAACTTGTATACACATCTTTTTGTCCATATGTAGGAATATCTGTCAGATACATTCTCAAAAGTTAGATTGCTGGGTCAAAATGTATGTGCATTTGTAATTTGGTGGTTATTGCCAAATTTCCTTCTTTGGGGAAGGTGCCATTCTGCATCTGGACCAGCTATGCATGAGCTGCATATATATGTGACTGTCTCATGCATGACTGCTTTCCCACAGTCTCAGCGGGTGTGTTGTCAGTCTTTTGAATTTTTGCCAACCTGATAGGTGAGAATGCAACCCCATTGTGGTTTATGTTTGCATTCTCTTTTTATAAGTGAAGTTAAACATCTTTTTCATATTTGTATTGCTTTTTCTGAAAACTATATTCATGCCTTTCTACATTTTTCTGCATAAATGTTCTGCATAAATTGTTGGTCCTTGACTTCTTGATTTTTAGAAGTTCTTTATTATTAGAGAGATTGGCCTTTGTGATCTGAATTGCATATATATATATTTAACCACACCGTGAGGCTTGCAGGATCTTAGTTCCCCAACCAGGGATCAAACCCTGGGCCCCCAGCAGTGAAAGCATTGAGTCCTAACCACTGGATTGCCAGGGAACTCCCTGAATTGCACACACACACACACACACACACACACACACACACACACACACATATTTTTTCACTGCATTGGGTCTTTGTTGCTGCGTGCGGGCTTCCTCTAGTTGCAGTTAGCAGGGGCTACTCTTTGTTGAAGTGTACAGGCTTCTCAATGCGGTGGCTTCTCTTGTTGCGGAGCACGGGCTCTAGGCGCGCGGGCTTCAGTAGTTGCGGCACGCAGGCCCTAGAGCACGCAGGCTTCAGTAGTTGCGGTGCATGGGCTCAGTAGTTGTGGCTTGAGGGCTCTAGAGCGCAGGCTCAGTAGTTGTGGCACATGGGCTTAGTTGCTCCATGGCATGTGGGATCTTCCCAGAACACGGATCAAACCTGTGTCCCCTGCATTGGCAGGTGGATTCTTAACCACTGCGCCACCAAGGAAGTCCCTGAATTGCATATATTTTAAAAACCAATTTGAAATTTAAAAAATCAGCTCAATTGAAGCATAATTTACATATAATGAAATGTTCCCATTTTGAGTACGATTTGATGAGTTTAGAAAAACATACACACAACATGTAAACAGTACCACAATCAAGATATAGAATATTTTTATCATCCCTAAATGTTCACTGTGCCCATCCCCAGGTGATCTACATGCACCACTCTCAGATCCAAAAAATCACGTATTTTCTTTCTCTAACTATAGATTTGTTTTTCCTATATTTTGTATAAATGGAATGTACAGTATGTACCCTTTTCTGTCTGGCTTCTTTTGCTCAGCAGATTGTTTCTGAGACTTAACCATGTTGTTGTGTGTATCAACAGTTCATTCTTTTTTTTTTCTTCCTTTTCCTGCATAATATACCACTGTATGGATATACAATCATTTATTTATCCATTTACCTCTTGATGTACATTTATACTGTTTCCAGATTCTGGCTATTATGGATAAGGCTACTATGAATATTCATGTACAAGCCTTTATGTAAATATATATCTCCTTTCTCTAGGGAGTACAATTGCTGTATCTTATGGCAAGAATATGTTTCATTTCATTTTTTAAAAAAACTACCAAACTGGTTTCCTAATTGGTTTTAACATTTCATACTCCTACCAGAAATATATGAGAGTTCTAGTTTATCTTTATAATCATAAACACTTGCCAGTCTTTTTAGTTTTAGTTGATCTAGTGGGTGTGTAGTGGTATCTGATCATGGTTTTACTATGAATTTCTCTGATGATTACAGATGATGAGCATCTTTTTCTGTTTTTTGGCCACTCATATGGTGAGGTTTTTGTTCCTATTTCACCAGGCTTTTCTCTTTTTCCTTAATTGAAGGAGTTCTTTATATATATTGGAAACAAGTCCTTTGTCAGTTTTGTGTATTGTAGATATTTCCCCAGTCTGTGGTTTGCTTTTGCATTTTCTTCATGATGTCTTTCAAGCAGCAGTTTTACATTTTTGAAATTTATTTAATCATTTTCCCTTTTATGACTTGTGCTCTTTGTGTCCTATCTAAAATGTATTTGTTTACTCCAAGGTTGCAAAGGTTTTCTCTTATGTTTTCCTCCAAATGTTTCATAATGTTAGCTTTTTACATTTAGTCTACGACTCATTTTTTAATTATAGCTTTATCAAGATATAATTCACATACCATAAATGTCACCCTTTAAGTGTACAATTCAGTAATTTTAGTATATTCAAAGAATATACTATAAAATTTTTGAACATTTTTATCATCCTTCAAAATAAACTCCATATGCAGTTGCTACCAATAAATACCAGTTGCTCCCAATTCCCCCTCCCCAGGTCCTGCCATCACTAACCTACTTTCTCTATTTTGGATTTTCCTATTCCAGGAAAGTCACATAAATGGAATCATACAATATGTGGCTTTTTGTGGCTGGCTTTTAAAATCTAGCCTCATGGTTTTGATGTTTAGCCATTGTTGTAATGTGTATCAGTACTTCCCTCCTTTTTATTCCTGAATAACAGTCCATTGTAGGGGGAGTTCCCTGGTGGCCTAGTGTTTAGGATTCCAGGCTTTCACTGCCGGGGCTGGGGTTCAGTCTCTGGCTGGGGAATTGAGATCCTGTAAGCGGCTCGGTGTCGCAAAAAAAAAAAAAAAACACCATTGTAGGTACATACGACACCTTGTTTATCCATTCATCAGTTGATGGACATTTGAGTTGTTTCTCCCTTTGACAATTATGAATAATGCTATGAAACAGTCATGTTCAAGTTTTTGTATGAACATGTTTTCAGTTCTTTTGAGTATATACTTAGGAGTAGAATTGCTTCTTCAAATGGTAACTCCGTGTTTACCTTTTTTTTGAGGAACTGCCGTACTGTTTTCCACAGTGGCTGCACCATTTACATTCCCATCAGTGATGCATGAGTGTTCTCTACATTCTTTTCAACACTTGTCATTTTCCATTAAAAAAAATTAAACCCATCATAGTAGTTACGAAGTGGTATCTCATTGTGGTTTTGATTTGCATTTCCCTACTGGCTAATGATGTTGAGCATCTTTTCATGTGCTTATTGGCCATTTGTATATCTTTTTTTTTTTTTTTGGAAAAATGTATTGTGCTCAAGTTTAAAATTGATTTTTTAAATTGTTAAGTTGTAAGAGTTCTTTATATACTCTGGATATAATCAGAATATGCCTTTATCAGACATAAAATTTGCAATTATCTTCTCCCACTCTATGGTTGTCTTTTCACATTCTTGATGGTGTCCTTTGAGTCCCCAAAGTGTTTAATTTTGATGATGTCTAATTTATTCTCCCCCGCTTTGTTTTCTTGTGCTTCTGGGGTCATACCTAGCTTAAGGTCATGAAGATTTCATTCTATGTTTTCTTCTAAATGTTTATAGTTTTAGCTCCAACAGTTAGGTATATGATCCATTCTGAGTTAGTTTTTTTCCATATGATGTGAGCTAGTTCACTATGGCATGTGGATATCCAGTTGTCCCAGCACCATTTGTTGAAAACATTATTCTTTCCCTTTGAATTGTCTTGGCATCTTGTCTCTCAATTGACCATAAATGTAAGGGCTTATTCTTGGACTCTCAGTTCTACTTTATTTATCTCTATAGCTATTCTTATGCCAGTACTACACTCTCTTGATTCCTGTAGCTGCACAGTGAGTTTTAAAATTGAGAAGTGGGACTTCCCTGGTTGCACAGTGGTTAAGAATCCACCTGCCAATGCAGGGGACACAGGTTCAAGCCCTGGTCCAGGAAGATCCCACATGCTGCGGAGCAACTAAGCCCGTGTGCCACAGCTACTGAGCCTGTGTGCCACACCTACTGAAGCTCGTGTGCCTAGAGCCACAACAAGAGAAGCCATTGCAATGAGAAGCCTGTGTACCACAATGAAGAGTAGGCCCACTCACTGCAACTAGAGAAAGGCTGTGTGCAAAAACAAAGACCCAACTCAGCCATAAATAAATAAATTTAGTTTTTAAAAACTAAATAAATAAAATTGAGAAGTGTAAGTCTTCCAACTTTGTTCATCTTTTTCAGGACTTTTGGCTATTCTGAGTCTCATTCATTTCCATATGAGTTTTAGAATCATCTTCTAAATTACTGCAAAAAAGTGGGGGCACCTGAGACTTTGAAAGAGATTGTTTTGAATCTTTAGAACAATTTGGAGAGTACTGCCATCTTAATATTGTCTTCCAATCCATGAGAGTGCAATGTCTTTCCATTGATTTAGATCTTCATTAATTACCTTAAACTACTGTTTTGTAGTTCTCCATGTACAAACCACGTACTTCTGTGAGATTTATTCCTGATATTTTATTCTTATTGCTGGTACTGTAAATGGGATTATTTTCTTTTTCTTTCTTTCTTTTTTTAAAAATAAATTTATATTTATTTATTTATTTATGGCTGCATTGGGTCTTTGTTGCAGTGCCCGGGCTTCTCATTGCGGTGGCTTCTCTTGTAGCAGAGCATGGGCTCTAGGCATGCAGGCTTCAGTAGTTGTGGCACACAGGTTTAGTTGCTCTGTGGCATGTGAGATGTTCCCGGACCAGGACTTGAACCCGTGTCCCCTGCATTAGCATGCAGATTCTTAACCACTGGGCCACATGGGAAGTCCCGTGATTATTTTCTTAATTTCACTTTCAGATTATTCATTAGGAGTGTATAGAAATACAATTGATTTTTGTAAATTGACCTTACATCCTGCAAATTTGCTTAACTTGTTTATTATTTACCAGTTTTTTAGTGCAATTTTTAGGATTTTTCTATGTAAAAGATCATGTCATCTACACATAAATATAGTTTAATTTCTTCCTTTCCAATCTGAATGACTCATTTCTTTATGTCACCTAATTACCCTGACTAGAACCTCCAATACAATGTTGAATATAAGTGGGGAGAGAGAACATTCTTGTTTCTGATCTTAGGGAAAAAAAGTCTTTCACTATTACGTATGTTTGTTACCTGTGGGGTTTTCATAAATGCCCTTTATAGCTTGAGGAAATCTCCTTCCATTCCTAATTTGTTGAGTGCTTTTGTCACAAAAGGGTGTTCAATTTTGTCAACTGCTTTTCTGCATCTATTCATGTGAGTGTGTGGCTTTGTCCTTTATTCTATTAAATATGTATTAAGGAATTCACTGGCAGTCCTGTGGTTAGGACTCTGTGCTTTCACTGCCAAGAGCCTGGGTTCAATCCCTGGTCAGGGAACTAAGATCCTGCAAGCTACGTGGCAAGGCCAGAAAAAAAAAGAAGAAAAAGTGTATTAGTGTTTATAGTATTCCCTTAAAATACTTTTTATTGTTGTAAGGTTAGTAGTGATGTCTCTTCCTTCACTCTTGATCTTAGTAATTTTAGTCTTCTCTATTTCTTGTTCATTTTACCTAAAGATTTGTCAATTTTGATAATATTTTCAAAGAACCAATTTTTGGTTTTGTTGAGCCTCTCCATTTTTTAAAAAAATTCTCTATCTCATTAGTTTCTGCTTTGATCTGTGTTATTTCCTTCCTTCTGCTTTGCCTTGGGATTAGTTTCCTCTTCTTTTCCTATTTTCTTTTTCCCAGCTGTATTATGATATAATTGACATATAACATTGTGTAAGTTTAAGATGTACAAGGTGTTGATTTGATACACTTATCTATTGCAAAACGATTAACACTACAGCTTTAGTTAACACCTCCATCATGTCACGTAATGACCATTTCTTTTTTGTGGTGAGAACGCTTAAGATTTACTCTCTTAGCAACTTTCAAGTGCATAACAGAGTATTATTAACTATAATCCCGAGACATGCTGTGCATTAGGTCCCCAGAACTTATTTATCTTTTACTGTAACTGGAAGTTTGTACCCTTTGACAGCATCTCCACATTTCTTCCACCTCTGAGCCCCTGGTAACCACCATTCTACTCTTTGTTTCTCTGAATTCAGCTTTTTAAGATCCTACATGTAAATGATATCACACACTGTCTTTTACTGTCTGATTTATTTCACTTAGCACAATGTCCTCAGGTTCTATCCACATTGTTGCAAATGGCAGTATTTTCTTCTTTCTCATTGCTGAATAATATGCCATTGTGTGTGTGTGCATACATATATATACAAACATATATATATATGTACACCACATCTTTTATTTTTAACATCTTTGTTGGAGTATAATTGCTTTACAATGTTGTGTTAGTTTCTGCTGTATAACAAAGTGAGTTAGCTATACGTATACATATATCCCCATATCCCCTCCCTCTCGCATCTCCCTCCCACCCTCCCTATCCCACCCCTCTAGGTGGTCATAAAGCACCAAGCTGATCTCTCTGTGCTATGCGGCTGCTTCCCACTAGCTATCTATTTTACATTTGGTAGTGTATATGTGTCAAGGCCACTCTCTCACTTTGTTCCAACTTACCCTTCCCCCTCCCTGTGTCCTCAAGTCCATTCTCTACGTCTGCGTCTTTATTCCTGTCCTGCCCCGAGGTTCTTCAGAACCTTTTTTTTTTTTTTTTAGATTCCACATATATGTGTTAGCATACAGTATTTGTTTTTCTCTTTCTGACTTACTTCACTCTGTATGACAGACTCTAGGTCCGTCCACCTCACTACAAATAACTCAGTGTCGTTCCTTTTTATGGCTGAGTAATATTCCATTGTACATATGTGCCACATCTTCTTTATCCATTCAGCCATTGACAGACACTTAGGTTGTTTCTGTATCTTGGCTATTGTGAATAATGCTGCAATAAGCATGGGAATGCAGATATCTTTTCAAGATTCTGTTTTTGTTTCCTTTAGATATATACCCAGAAGTAGAATTGCTGAATCATATGGTAGTCCTATATTTAATTTTTTGAGAAACCAGCATACTGTTTGGATGTACCAATTTATATTCCCATCAATAGTGCACAAGAGTTTCCTTTACTCCAAATCCTCCAACACTTGCTATCTCTTGTGTTTTTGATGACAGCCATTCTACCAAGTGTGAAGTAATATCTCATGGTGGTTTTTTATTTTTGGCCACACCATGTGGCATGTGGGATCTTGGTTCCCTGACCAGGGATTGAACCTACGCCCCCTGCAATGGAAGCGCAGAGTCTTAACCACTGGACCGCCAGGGTAGTCCCTCTCATTGTGGTTTTGATTTGCATTTCCCTGATGGTTGCTGATGTCAAGCACTTTTTCATGTACCTGTTGGCCATTTGCATGTCTTCTTTGTTTTTTGTTTGTTTGTTTGTTTATTTTTCATTAACAAGACTGCTCCACTTCTTTGGCCTCTCCCGTTGCAGAGCACAGGCTCCGGACGCGCAGGCTCAGCGGCCATGGCTCACGGGCCCAGCCGCTCCGCGGCATGTGGGATCTTCCTGGACCGGGGCACGAACCCATGTCCCCTGCATCGGCAGGCGGACTCTCAACCACTGCGCCACCAGGGAAGCCCTGCATGTCTTCTTTGGAAACATATCTGTTCTGTTCCTCTATTTTGTAATTGGATTGTTTGAATCTTTTTTTTTTTTTTTTTTTTTTTTTTTTGCTGTTGAGTTGTATGAGTTCTTTATATATTTTGGATATTAGTCCCTTATCTTTATTTTTTTCCTTTCATGTACTTATTTTAGATTTAATTTGTTGTTTTCCTAGCTTCTTAATGTACTAAATTGGATTTTTGATGTTAGACCTTTCTTCTTTATGTTTTATTTATTTATTTATTTATTGTTTGGCTGCGGTGGGTCTTTGCTGCTGTGCGCAGGCTTTCTCTAGTTGCGACAAGCGGGGGCTACTTTTCGTTGTGGTGCACGGGCTTCTCATTGTGGTGGCTTCTCTTGTTGCAGAGCAAGGGCTCTAGGTACACAGGCTTCAGTAGTTGTGGCACACAGGCTCAGTAGTTGTGGCTCACAGGCTCTAGAGTGCAGGCTCAGTAGTTGTGGTGCATGGGCTTAGTTGCTCTGTGGCATGTGGGATCTTCCTACACCAGGGCTCGAACTCATGTCTCCTGCATTGGCAGGTGGATTCTTAACCACTGTGCCACCAGGGAAGCCCCTTTCTTCTTTTTAAATATAAACATTTGAAGTTATATTAGGCACTGCTTTAGCTTCATCCCACAAATTTTGAAACGTTGTGTCTTCATTTTCAATCAGTTCAATGTATTTTCTGATTTTCCTTGTGATTTTCTCTTTGATTAATGGTTATTTAGAAGGCTTGTTTAACCTCCAAATATTTGGAGATTTTTCTAGATTCATTTCTAATATTGATTTCTCTTTTAATTCAATTCAACTACTAATTCTTAATTTAATCTCATTCATACAAATGTTAGACTACTTGATATTGTCACATAGCTCACTGAGTGCTATTCACTTTTTTCAGTCTTTCTTTTGCTCATTTTGCTTCATTTTGTATTTGTATAATTTCAATCCTTTTAATATTATTGAGGCTTGTTTTATGGCATTTGGTATATTTTAATAAATGTGCACATGAAAATTATATATTGAGTAGAGTGTTCTATGAATTTAAATTAAGCTATTGATAATGTTTTTAGGTTTTCTACATTCTTACTGATTTTATTCCTATTTATTGAATCAATGACCGAAAGAGGTATGTTTGTATTTCCAAATATAATTGTCGATTTATTCATTTATTTTAGCTTTTCTGTTTATTTTTTCATGTATTTTGAAGCTTTGTTATTGGGTATGTACGTATTTAGTATTTTTATGTCTTTGTGATGTCCCTCTTTATTCCTTGTAATATTCTTTGTGTGATATTAATTTAGCCATTCTAGCTTTCTTATGATTGGTGCCTCCATAGTATATCTTTCTACATTCTTTTACTTTATTTTGTCTGTGTCTTTATGTTTAAAGTGGGTTTCTTGTATACAGCACACTGTAAAGTATTGCTTTTCTATCCAGTCTGATACTTCTGCCCTTTAACTGGAATGTTTAGACCACGTACATTTATTGTACTTATTGTTATGATGGGGTTTAGGTCTACTATCTTCTATTTGTTTTCTACTTGTGCCAACTGTTCTTTCCTTTTTTACTGCTTATTTTGGATTTTCTTTTTCTTTTGCCATGCACGCGGCTTGCGGGATCTTAGTTCCCAAACCAGGGATTGAACCCGGGCCCTTGGCAGTGAAAGTGCGGAGTCCTAACCACTGGACTGCCAGGGAATTCCCTTGATTAATTTTTTATGCTTCCATTTTACATCTTCTATTGGCTTACTAGCTCTACCTCTTTGTTTTATTAGTTTTAGTGTTTGCTGTAGCACATACAATATACACCTTTAACTTTTCACAGTCTACCTTCAAATAATACTATATAACCTAATGTAAATTGTAAGAATCTTACAACAGCACACTTCCATTTTCCTTGTTCCACCCACTTTCACACATTTTACTTCTGCATTTGTCATGACCCCGAACCATTTATGGTGCCTTTCCTTCCTGTCTATAGATCAAGGTTTCCATATGTTTCATTTTCCTCACATCCAAAGAACTTCTTTTAATATTTCTTGTGGTGACAAATTTACTCAGCTTTTGTTATTGCTGTCTGAAAAGATTTTTATTTTATCTTCTTTTGTAAACAATATTTGATACATGCATTCCAGGTTGATCATTTTTTTTTAGAACATTAAAAATGTACCATGGCCTTATGACTTACATAGTTTCTGAAAAGTTTTCATTAATTTTTATCTTTATTCCTTTGTTTCTTTTTTCCTCTGGCTAATTTCAAGATTTTCTGTTAATAATATTTTGGCTTTCAGCTATTTGATTATAACGTGTCTTGATTCTGGTGCTGGTGCTGGTGGTGATGTGTGTGTGTGTAGTTATCCTGTTTCGTGTTTGTTGATGTTTTTGGACAGTATTTATCACCTATGGAAAAAATTTTGACCACTATTTCTTCAAATATTTTTTTCTGTATTATTATCTCTCCTTTCTTTCTGGGTTTCCAATTAGAACTATGTTAGACAATTGGATACTGTCCCACAAGTCACTAGACTCTGTTCACTTTTTTAAGTCTTTCTTTTTCTCTCATTGCTTCATTCTGAATAGAATCTATTCCTGTATCTTCAGGTTTACTGATTGCTTTCTTCATTGTTTAACATGCTTTTAATCCCATCCAGTGATTTTTTTTTTCATCATAGGTATTGTTTTTCACCTCTAGGAGTTTCATTTTGTTCTTTTTTTCCTATCTTTCATCTCTTTCTTTATTGTGTTCATGCTTCCTCTCCTTAGTATGTTCATGTTTTCTTTTAAATACATGAAATAGCTATAATAGCTATTTTAATATTCTTATTTTCTAGTTCTATCAAATCTATCATTGAGTCTATTTGTATTGACTGATTTTTCTCCTAGTTATAGACCACATTTTCTGGCTTCTTCCATGTCTAGTAAATTAGGATGTTAACCATTGTTTTACATTGTTGTGTGTCTTATTTTTGTTTTCTGCCTCTATAGGATGTTGGGCTTTGTTCTCATAGTCAATGAGAACAGCTTGATCCTTTTGAGGCTCTTCTACAGTGTAGTTAAAGTGTGTTTAGAGAGGCCTATATTCTAGGGGTAGTTGAGCCTTTTTACTAAGGCATGGCCCACTTAGGGCCCCAAGTGATCAATTAGATCTCTCTATTCTGGCTGGTCAGAACTCAAATGTGTTCCAGTTTTTTGTGAGTTTAGGGAACCATTCAGCTCATAGCTTCCCGGTTGGTCTCCATCCAGCCTCATGAAGTTTCATCCCATACATTCACATGTTAGCATTCAGCAAAGATTCATGGAGGTATCTATGGAGATTTCTGGAATTCTTTTTCTACATAATCCACTCCTCTCTGAACTCTGCCCTACAATTTCCAGCCACCTCAGATAATCCTGAACTCTGGCTATTCATCTAAGCAAGATTGTTGGACTATGTTTGGACTCCTCTTCCTTACTCTATAGTTTGAAATACGCCTCCAGGAAGAAAGCTGTGGCGATCACAGGGCTCAACTCATTTGTTTCCTTTCTCTCAAGTATCACAGTCGTGGGACTTCTCTGGTGGTGCAGTGGTTAAGAATCTGCTTGCCAATGCAGGGGACACGGGTTCGAGCCCTGGTCCAGGAGGATCTCACATGCCACAGAGCAGCTAAGCCATGCGCCACAATTACTGAGGCTGTGCTCCAGAGCCTGCGAGCCACAGCTACTGAGCCCACGTGCCACAACTACTGAAGCCTGCGCACCTAGAGCCTGTGCTCCACAACAAGAGAAGCCACCACAATGAGAAACCCACACACTGCAACAAAAGTAGCCGCCACTCGCCGCAACTAGAGAAAGCCAGCGCACAGCAACGAAGGCCCAATGCAGCCAAAAATAAGTAAATAAAATAGATAAATTAAAAGAAGAAATGTATCACAGTGTGTGTTGCCTGTTATTTGATGTCTGAGATCAATTTCACATATTCTGTCCAGTTTTTTGTTTAATTTGTCTTTTGGCAGAATGCTAAATCTGGTCCTTTTTATTCCATTACAGCCTGAAGTGAAAGCCTGTCATTTTTTTTGACAATTTGTTTCTAGAGTTTTCGTTTTGTTATTAATTATTTTTCCATGCAGAAATGTCTAGATTTTATGTAATCAAATTGACTGAATTTTAGTCTATGACTTCTGAAGTTTGAAGAACTTTGAAATTAAAAAGGATGTCCCCGCTCCAAGTTTAGGAAGGCATTCTAGGCCATTTCTTCAAGCTGATTCTAATCTTGTTTTCCATGCAATTCATGTCCCTGTAACCTTGACTTGAACGCTTCTAATCTCTTTGCCAGGTCAATATTTGTCCTGCCTGTCCCCAGGGAAGTGGAAATTTTATCTCCAATGTGTGAAGTGGGGTTAATTTGGCGTTTTACCTACAGTTCCCCCAAACAGTTATTTATGGCATAAGTTAGATGCCCTGAGTTCTTCTGGGCTTTATTTTTGACATCCAAGGCAATGGAAAGCTTTGGGAATTCTAAAACCCTTTCTATCAAAGTGGTGTCTTTGTCACAAATTCTAAAAGCCTATTTTAGAACTCAAAGAGTTCTTTGATACCTATGCCCATTTGAAGTAATTGACCTCTATTGAGACAGGATTGGGAGACAGGCCTGGCTGATTGGTCTGGGGAGGGCCACAAGGCACTAGGAGTTGAAAAGGGAAGAGCACAAAGATTAATATATCAAAATATGTTTCTACCACACCCTCTGTCTTCTGCACTTTCTGACACACCAACAGAGTAACACCATCAAAAGAGCAAATGAAGTTAGCCTGATACTGTCTCTTCTTCATACTGGGGTTCACTGCCTTTCAGGTCAGCTCACAAACCAACCTCTCCAAAAACTCAGGCTACAATATGACCTTGGGTCTGCAGGAAGTTCACTATGGAGAATTCTTTTTTGGAAACTGGAAATGGTAACCAACTAGTTTTGTTAGCTTATTTGCAAGTTTTCCAGAATGTAATTCATCAGAGCAGGAGACCTGTATTATTTAGAACAGTTTTCTTATTAATGCCATCACCCATCTTTGGATCAACTCCCTTTTGGTGTTGAGCCTCTTAGTAGACCCAGGAGCAGATTCTGACATGAGGATTTAAATGAAAGTAATTTATTTGGGAAGGGCTCCCTGGAAACCCCATTAAGGGTGTGGGAAAGTAAGTTAGGGAAGGAAGTCAATATACTATGTTATCAAGAAAATTACCGTTGTGGGCAACAGGAAGTCAGTCTGGTATGGAACTCTGGAAGTCAGTGTAGAACAGCTGGCTCAGTGTTCTGCCAGCTGAGGAGTGAGGGAGCTGGGGTGTTTATACACCAACTCCTGCCTATGATTAAGTAGAGGGCTGCCACCAGGAAGGATGAACTCTCTGTCACTTCTGGACTGTTTTTGAAGGCAGAGTGGGCTCTAGAGAATGGTCTCAGGCAATTAGATGCACATGCCAGCTTTCAGAAGTCAGGCCAGCATACAGTGAAATGATAAAGTTAAGAGGGTGCAGGTAAGGTAGCATCTGCTACAGGAAAATACAGAATACCAAGGTGACTGCCGGAAGATCCTCAGGGCAAAGGGGCTGGCTCTCAGAAAAAGAAAAACAAAAAGTTCCTTGTGAAACATCTAGTTGAAGAGAAGTGAGCACTCACTTCTGACTGTGTGATCCTGGCCAAGCTCCCTACACTCCTGGGGGTTCAAGGGGCCCACCTGTAAGACTGAGGTGAACTGACTGACCTCCTCCCTGACCTGGTGAGGGGCAGTGTTTTGTTTTGGCAAAATTTGTGCACAGCAATTTATTTAACACAGGTTCACTGTGGGAATTTGACAAGCTAAGAGCATATAGGATAATGTCTCTTAATAAGCCAATAACGAAATAACATACCCCAAACCACTGACAGGTTAATCACACTATTGTTCCAGGCAAGGGGAGAGGAAAGGAATAAAGTCCAAATTCACCATGAGGTGTACCTTTATACAAGCTGGGAGGGGACAGATGCCTTAGCCAACTACTAGCTGATGTCCAGCTGCCAGCACAAAAGTCAAAGTCCCTTGTTGCTAGAGCACATTGCTAGGGAAGGAAGGCGCTGTTGTTGATGGGCAAGATGGCCTCCTTGGAGGAGCCGCTGAGAGGCGTTCCCTACTGCCAGTAAAAGACTCACCCTTATCTAACAGGAGCTAACGTCTAACAGTCCCCCAGACTATTTAGTTCAGCAAAGGGCTGCCTGCCCAGACGCTCAGATAGCCCCACAAACACTCCGTATTTACAGGCATACCTCATTTTATTGCATTCCACTTTATTGCGTTTTTTCACCAATTGAAGGTTTGTGGCAACCTTTTGTTGTCAAATGATGATTAGCATTTTTTAGCAATAGAGTATTTTTAAGTTAAGTATGTACATTTTAAAGATATAATGCTATTGCACACTTAATAGACTACAGTTTAGTGTAAACATAACTTTCATATGCACTGGGAAACCAAAAGAAAAGTATGACTTGCTTTATTGCAGTGGTCTGGAACTGAACCTGCAATATCATCTCTGGGGTATGCCTGTGTCAGTTCTTCATATGTTCTTATCAATAAGCTCCCAGTGGGGTCCCTCAGCAGCTGAGCTACTGAGTGCTTACCAGTGACAACAGACCAGATGATGACTGCCTGACACTACTTACTTCATTCTTATATCAAAACAATTTTACCTCTAAAAACAACTTTTTTTTGGTCTTTGCCATAAACAAGTAGATTCAAACAACTTCACTTCAGTCATAAACAAGTGGGTTTGAAATCATATCAAACCCATTCACAACAGGAAGATAACTCATGAAACATCCAGAGATATAGGGATTAAAGTGCTGGAATATTTGTTTTCTCCTCAGATGGAAACTCTATTATTTTTACTGACCATAATACTAAGAAATACTACAAAAGTTTTCTTTTTAATCCAAAAGAGTAGAAATAGGAAATTTTAAATCCTTCCCAAAGCTAGCTACTCGCAAAAGTTTAATGTGCTCTATAACTTTCCAGATTTTCTATGTATATATAGATTTCTATTTTTACATAGAAGAACTCACAGGAACATAACTAGCTTTTTTTTTTTTTTTTTTGGGGGGGGTACGCGGGCCTCTCACCGCTGTGGCCCCTCCCGCTGCGGAGCAGGCCCAGCAGCCATGGCCCACGGGCCCAGCCGCTCTGCGGCATGCGGGATCCTCCCGGACCGGGGCACGAACCCGCGCCCCCTGCATCGGCAGGCAGACTCGCAACCACTGCGCCACCAGGGAAGCCCATAACTAGCTTTTAATCTGCTTTTTTTTTACTTGACAATATATTGAAGATCTATTGGCATACATTAAGAGGTATGGATCTGGGCTTCCCTGGTGGCATAGTAGTTAAGAATCTGCCTGCCAATGCAGGGGGCACGGGTTCGAGCCCTGGTCTGGAAAGATCCCACATGCCATGGAGCAACTAAGCCCGTGTGCCACAACTACTGAGCCCATGTGCCGTAACTACTGAAGCCAGCGCCTAGAGCCTATGTTCCTCAACAAGAGAAGCCACTGCAATGAGAAGCCCGCACACTACAACGAAGAGTAGCCCCCGCTTGCTGCAACTAGAGAAAGCCCGTGTGCAGCAACAAAGACCCAACACAGCCAAAAATAAAAAATTAAAAACAAACCAAAAAAAACAGGTATGGATCTACTGTATCCTTTTTAATAGTTATATGGTATTCCATTGTGTGCTTATACCATAGTTTAGCCAATATATTCTTTTATTTTTTTAACCAACCTACTCTTGATGGACTTTTATGATTTTTCCAATTTGCCTATAAAGAAAATAGTACTACAAGGAAAATCCTTGTATATCTGTCTCTGCTTAGTTGGGCAGGGGTTTCCACAGGATGAATTTCTAGAATTGAAACTGCTTGATCAAAGAGTATACACATTGGGACTTCACCGATGGCACAGTGGTTAAGAATCTGCCTGCCAATGCAGGGGACACGGATTCGAGCCCTGGTCCGGGAAGATCCCACATGCCGCGGAGCAACTAAGCCCGTGCACCACAACTACTGAGCCTGTGCTCTAGACCCTGCAAGCCACAACTACTGAGCCCACATGTCACAACTACTGAAACCTGCGTGCCTAGAGCCCGTGCTCTGTGACAAGAGAAGCCACCACAATGAGAAGCCCACATGCCACAACGAAGAGTAGCCCCCGCTCCCCACAACGAGAGAAAGCCTGCGTGCAGCAACGAAGACCCAACACAGACAAAAATAAAAATAAATAAATTAACTGATTTAAAAAAAAAGAGTATACACATTCAACAATTTTTAAACTATTCTCAATTGAAAGACTGTATAAAATTACACACCTAGTCATAGAAAGTGAGGGCCAGTTTCATCTAAAACCGGGCATTTTTAACCTTTTGTGAATTGTATTTTTCATCCCTTTTGCCCATGTTTTAATTGGGGTTCTCATTTTTTATTTGATTTATATGAGCTCTTTATGTATTAAGGATAATACACCACCAAGATACTGACAAAGTCAACAGTAAGCTCTTACTGATGAAATGACCAGACACAGCATCACTTGCTTAAATCTACATATCTAAAATTTATAAAAAGAGCTCAGTGGTGCCAGGATACCCCATAAAGGGATTAGAAGCATTCTGCAGAAGAGGTGAGGAATAGGATAAATTCCCAGCTTCCCCAAATCCTCTCCTGGAACCCACAGCTGCAGAAAACAAAATCTGTGCCTGCGGGTTGCTTCATGCCTCTGGAAACTCAGTTGCCCCTCCTCCAAGGCCAGCTTCTGTGCTGAAGCATTTCTGCACCTAGTCCGGTCTGACCTGAAAGCTCCTCATCAATTTGGGGATGAAATTACATACAATCTGACTACACAGTGTGGTACCACAAAGCCTGGGCCAAGTGCATTTCTTGACCTTCTTGCTGCATGACTCTTTGTAACATTAAAAGGTAATTGTTTAGGAGCAAACTGGGCAAAGGCAGAGGAGAGGGCAGGACCAGAGGGCTTTATCTCCCTTAATCCCCATCAGCTCCCCTCAGGCCATCCTCCTCCCCTCCCCTCATTACTCAAATAGATAGTTACAATATATAAATTTTCTGTTTCTTTGCAGAACAACAGAAATGTGTAATTAAAAGCAACTTTGGAAAACTGCAATTTGTATTAATCTGTAATACACTATTTAAATGAAAAGTTGTGCAGCCCTATGCACATGTTGCTTGCAGCAAAGCCCCTGTGCCTCCTCTGGAGTCTATAAAAGGTGACCTGGGCTCCCCAGCTGGGGTGGGCAAGTCTGGCTCTGGGGCTGGAAACTGGTGGAGGGGAGTGTGAGGAAGAGTCCCCTCCCTGGCAAACCCTGGGCACCTCCAAGCACCCTTATCACCTCTCACCAGCGTCACTTGTAAATGAAAAAAAGAGGCACAGAGTATCTGCTCAAAATGATACACCGGGTCCTGGCCTGCAGCCACCGACCCACCCTGTCCCTCCTGTGCCTGTGGTAGGATTGGAGGCAAAAACAGGCGGCCCCTTCAAGTGATGGGTGTGCGTGGTTAAGAGCTCGCCGACCCCGACGCTGACCACCTGTGATGCACGGGTTTGAAGTCTCCAATCACTAACCTCCTCCAGTCCATCTTCACTTGTGTTTCTCTTTAGGAAGTCGATTTTAGCTCAGCCTTTGGAATGTGGGTTTCAACATCATGATGCGTTAATTTCTGAATAGAAAATTTGAAAACAGAGAGTCTTTGTTCCATCTTTAAAAACTTGATGAAAATATATCTAGCAGATATTAAACCATTTATTTCCCTGCTGCAAAGCTGGGCCTATCAAATTTTACAGACTCTGTGGAGATCAACTCTGCTCCAAGGACAAAGACATATTCTGGTTTTCCAGTGGGCCCTGGCCAGGCCTGAAGTGAGCACAGGGAGTCTGCTGCCCCCAGCTGCCCCACCTCCCAAAAGAAGACAGGGGCGCACCTTCAGGTCAGCAGG
>NW_006785990.1:1085444-1089964 GCF_000442215.2 Lipotes vexillifer
CAGCAGGAAACCACAGGTGCTGTTCTGTTGCTATTTGACTTATTTCCCCCCACCCTGTGGCTTCTGACTAACATCTTGCATTTTCAACATATCTGTGCACATGAAAGACCCCTTTTACAGATGCAGTCACTGAGCCCCAAGAGCTGCGGCATCTGGGCCCAGGTCCTGCAGCAAGGTGGCACCAGAGCTGGGACTGGAGACTGAGCTCCAGGAGGGCCAGGAGGCGAGAGGACAGGAGGCCGCTAGTCTTCCATCCCTTCCAGAGGTTTCCAGCATTTTCTAGTCGTCCTAACACCAGGGGCCTCTCCATGTCCCTGAATTAAGTGCTTCACGGAAGTAAAGAGCACCCCGGGGTGGGAGGGGGGGTACGGGGTTGCGGCACTGAGGCTCCTGTGCACAGAGGCGCACCGCTGCTGACGGAGGCCTCCTGCCGCCAGCTGCCCTCCTAAGCGCCCTGCAGAATCCTCTCCCCCCACTCCACGTCTGCACACTGTGCCGTGGGAGCCAGCACCATCACAGAGCCATCCTGTCCCAGCATGGCCTACAAGGAATCCTGTATCAGCATTCAAACACCTCCTCCTCCCTCGGGCCCTTCAGTTGGAACCACTCGTCAGAACAATTAATTAGTTATCCATGTGTCTCTCTGTCTCACCATGGGCTCCTGGAAGGCAGGAACTATTTCTTGTCCCTCTTATAATCCCAGTGCCCAGCACAGGAGGGCCCAGCATTGCTCCCACTTCTTTTTGCGGCTAGTATCCCGGCGGGCCTTTACCTTTCTTGAGGAGCCGCAACGCCACCCAGTGGCGGGATGGCTGTACTGAGGATGCCGGCCGAGGGCTCTTCCGCTCCACCCCCTGCTGGTGGAGGCCGGTTACTGCAGGAGTTGAAGGTGATCGATGGGTCACCTTCTCGGCAGGGCCCTCCAGCACTCCACAGCCAAGGTTAAAATGGGGGTGGAATGTCAGAGAAGCAGGCCCAGTGCCTTTGGGATCCATGGGCACAGAGACTCAGCTCTAGGTTGCTGTATCTGCCTGAGGCTAACATTGTTCTTCCCTTCCTGCTGTCCTCCCTCCCTTCCCACTCTACCAAAATGCACTTCCAGGCTCAGCTCAGACACTGCCTTCTCCCTTTGCCCCTCGTATGCATGCAACCACAAGAATCTAGCTTATTCAGCCTAGATTCACATCCCCGCTTTGCCCATTATCTGTTGTGAGACTACCAGCAAGTTACTTAATTTCACTGGCTTCAGTTTGTTTATCTACAAAATGGAGAATAATAGTACCGGCCCTGCTGGATTGTAAGGAATAAATGAGTCCTTACAGGTAAAGTACGTGCAAGTGTTGTGCCTGTTTAGTTCGTGCTACTATTCCTCAGTCAGTTTCACTGCCTGGAGACAAGGACCAGGTCTAATCCATTGCATCCTCACAGGGCTGGCATGGCACATGGCAGGAACTCAAAAGCTGCTGCACCTGCCAAATGCATGGGAACAGTCAGCCTTTGACTTTGGTCATAGTGAGCAGTGGAGATGCGGGAAGACCTTCATCCTAGTCCTGGCTGTGACATTTTATCATTGTGTATGCTTGGACATGCCACGCCCCTCCCTGGGCCTCAGTTTCCTTATGAATAAGTTAGGATATACTGAAGGAGGGACTATGCCATGGTGTGAATACTAGGGGCAGGGATCACAGGGGTCATTTCGGAGGCTGCCTACCGCACAGACTCCTTAAAAATAGATAGAAAAATATTTTTATAATCTTGGTAGCTAAGCATGTCAATAAATCCAGAAGGTGAAAAAGAAACACTGATCATTTTATCTACATTTTATCTACAGTATGGTAAAAGACATGACTCTCTTTTTAAATATATATATAGCTTCCTGGTTTTCTTTTGTAAAATTGCTTCTCTCTCATTGTGTGCAGTTTTGGTGGCTGTGATAGTCTGGGTATGCTAGCCACTGTAAAAACAACCTCCCAAACTCAGTCTCAACCCAGCAAAGGTCTCTTTCTGATTCATGCCAGAGGTGTCCAGTTGGGTGACTTTCCTGCAAGCAGACAGGGAGCCAGGCTCTCTGCATCCAGTGACTCAATGGTCCCCAGGGCTCTTGAACTCTTCTCCTGCATCTGGCCAGCTGATGTATAATGGGGGAACGTGGAGGGTTGCATGAGAAGTTTAAGGGCCAGCCCTGGAAAAGGCACACATCACGTCTACCCACATTTGGTTGGCCAGAATTAGACATCTTGATGCCAGGGGCTTGGAAAATGTAGCTTTCTTTATTGTGTGCCCAGGAGAAAAACAAATCAGTTTGGTGAGCACGTGATTTTGTGTCTGCCATGTGGACCTGGAAGTCAGGATTTCTATTCTTCACCAGCCCAGGCTTGGCTGGCTTCCAATGGAAGGACTCATTCTTTTCAGGACTTTGAACCATGAGCCAAGTGACTCCAGGACTGAATCAACCAGGAGAATTACTGGAACTCAGCACCTGAGCCTGCAAGGTCTCTGTGTCGGTGAGGTGTTATTGACCCCTCATCTCTTTTCCCAGGGAAGTCCTGCCTTGTATAAAGAAGTGCTAAGTTACATTCCATGCACAGTTTCAACATCGTTATAAACTTCTAAAATGCTACCCAAGGGAATTTTGCTGAATATCCTACAATTTGCCTCCCCAGATGGACCTCTGACACCTCACCTTGCTCTGTTTCTTGGAAGCAGATCCGAATGCACTGCATCACGGGTGCCCTGACCCTCTAACTTCCAGTTGGGTTCGGCCAACAGGAAGCACCAGCAGGAGATCCAGAAAGTGGAGTCCCTGGAGGATGTCATACTTAAAAGCAAAGAGAATAGTGTAATCATCCCCCAAGTACTCAGCAACCAATTATCAATTGTGGCTAATCTTGTTTCCTCTTTACTTTCCCCTTCAACACACACACACACACACACACACACACACACACACACTTCCTCTCTGTCTCCTCCCCAACCTCTGCTGCTGGGTTATTTTAAAGTAAATTCCAGATATTATGTATCTTTAAGAAAAGCATTCAGGAATTCCCTCTTGGTCCAGTGGTTAGGACTCCACACTTTCACTGCCGAGGGCCGGGTTCGATCCCTGGTCAGGGAACTAAGATTCCCACAAGCCACGCGGCACGGCCAAAGAAAAAAAAGACTCTTAACATAAACACCATTCCATTACTTCATCTTTAAAGCAAATAATCATTTCTTAAAAACGTCTAATATCCAGTCACGGATAAAATTTCCCTGATTGTCTCCAAATGTTGGTTTGAGTCACACACTGCATTCTGTTGACATGACATATTTCCTTTAATCTATCAAAGTTCCCCCTCCTTTTTTTTTTTTTTTTGCGGTATGCAGGCCCAGCGGCCATGGCCCACGGGCCCAGCCGCTCCACGGCATGTGGGGTCTTCCCGGATCGGGGCACGAACCCATTTCCCCTGCATCGGCAGGCGGACTCTCAACCACCGCGCCACCAGGGAAGCCCCCCCCTCCTTTTTTTTAAATCTAAGGAACCCTTTTGGATCCTTTGTTCGTAACCTAACCTGCTATGACCATGTCACAAGTCCCAGGGTCATTTGCTTTTCCCACCCTTTAGTAGACAGTGCTATGGGTGTTCCCTTGGTGTTACACCAGTCTCACACCTCCACTGAGTGGTCAAGTGGGTCCCCATTTCCACTCACAATAAGTGCACCATCTGAAAACTTATTTCCTTGAGACCTTTTTGGTGGTAAGTGGGGAGCTGGAATTCTCAGGCTTTTTGGTTTTCTGTTCTCAAGAAATGACTTTTTCAAGAAACCTGTTGGATGACCCAACAGGAGGCTCTCGGGTGATAAAGGCACTGGGTTGTTTCACAAAATGTGGAATGGAACAAAGAAACATTTATAGATTAAAGTATCACTTTAAAATATGGTTTAAAACATGAGTAACTAAATTAATAAACTAGGTGAATGCAGACGTAACTATTTCCCCTATATTTCAAAAGTTTTATATATTCATGATGAACAAAAATTGGAAAAATTGAGGTATTCTGATGAAGAGTTGTCATGCGTTGGGTTGTATAAGGTGCTTTTCCAGTTACAGAAGGACAGACTCATTTCCTAAGAAGATTGCCTCCCCTTGTCCCTCTACATTTTTTTATTTTGTGAAGTTACTTCTCCTTCCACTGCCCTTGATCAGGTGTCTCACTTCCTCCACACAAAGAACTCTGAATATGCTCTGGATGTGGTCCCTAGTTATTGGCCATCCTTGGATACCACCAGCCCTGTCCCCTTTGATCTGAGTCTCTGCTGGGTTCTCACCGATTCACTTCCCCTAGCTGCATACACCCTTCATGCCAGCTGGTAGCAATCGCTCAAGTGCAGGAGACAAGGCAAACACAGTCTCAACAACCTCAAGCCTTAGGAAGCAGGAGTTAACTTCCTTTATGTTTCCTCCGTGGCCAGGAGGGATGCTCCAGTGGCTTCTACTTGGCTTTTCCTGTTACAATAGACCTACTCTTTTTTTTTTTTTTT
>NW_006785990.1:1090244-1104373 GCF_000442215.2 Lipotes vexillifer
TCTCCCGTTGCGGAGCACAGGCTCCGGACGCGCAGGCTCAGCGGCCACGGCTCACGGGCCCAGCCGCTCCGCGGCACGTGGGATCTTCCCGGACCGGGGCACCAACCCGCGTCCCCTGCATCGGCAGGCGGACTCCCAACCACTGAGCCACCAGGGAAGCCCAAAAGACCTACTCTTTAAGTCAGGGAGCAATTCCATGGCAATCAGACCACCTGAACGTTCAGAAACTGGGGAAATGACCCTGATGATTGCTGCTTCATAGGGCCTGCTGTTGACTCTAGCCAAAATTTCAGTTATCCTCTGATGCTCTTAAAGCCCTGAGTGGTAGAGCAAGCTGGTGGTCTGTGTATCAAGGAATTGGCTTTAACTCAGAGACAGGGTCAGTTGTAACTGAAAGTTTGGGGGGGGCGGTTCCTCTTTACCTGGTAGAGTTACCTGGCAAAATCACCACAGGTTCCTCAGTGGAAGACTAGGAAAAAGTGTATAGTATGTGCTTGTGCTGTTAAAGCTGGTCAGGGGCCTCTTAAGTCTGGAAATGGGCTCATGAGGGGCTGCAACTCGAGTAAAATTGGGCCTCTATTCCCCAGACCCAGAGTACATTCAATTATACAGTTCATCTGCAGCTAAATTATGCTGTTGACCAGCTATTTCCTGCTCTCCACCTTCGGGCCTCCTGGTGGTTTGCGTTTCCCGGCCACCTTGTGGTTGGGTGGGGTACTACATGACTAGTTCTGGCCAATCTGCTCTGAGCAGATGTGTGTCACTTCAAGGACAGAACATCTAATTGCTGATTTGTCACCCTCTAGAACAATCCCTCTGCTTTTGAGTCTGGCAACATTCAAGATCATGACTGCTCCATCAGCCTATATCCTAGAGTGAAGAGGACCTAGCAACTGGCAATAGATACACAGCATGAACAAGAAATAAACCTTCGTAGGGAATTCCCTGGAGGTCCAGTGGTTAAGACTTTGCCTTCCAGTGCGGGGGTGTGGGTTCAATCCCTGGTTGGGAAGCTAAGATCCCACCTGCCTCGCAGCCAAATAACCAAAATATAAGACAGAAGCAATATTGTAACAAATTCAATAAAGACTTTAAAAACGGTACACATCAAAAAAATATCTTTAAAAAAAGTAAATAAATAAACTTTCATTATTTTATGTCATTCAGATTTTGACATAATCTAGCATACTCTGATTGATACAAAAACAGATGCTGAAAGACTGAGGGTGTCTTTACAAAATCTGACTTTTGTGACATTGATTAATGGGGCAAGGAAGATGATTTTGGAAGCGATTTTACCTGGGTACATTTGAAAAAACCATCACCTACAATAACTTGGAAGGTAGACAATGAACCAAGTAAGCTTGTAGCTCCAGGAGAGGGAGACTAGCAAACAAAATGTTAATAGCAGGTGTTGGTCAGTGTTGGCTGCAGCCTGACACACCCACATCCCTGAGGCACAGGGAATGCTTGGACCCTCATTGGAGGGAGCTTCCTGAGCTGGGCACAGCCCTGTCGTACAGGCTGTGTCTGCCTAGTGCCCCCCTGTCCAGCCACCTGAGCCTGCATCACACCTGTCCCCCCAATTCATGCTGCTTGTCTCTTCCTCCTGTCCTGAAGCTTGTCCCCAGAGAGACACAAGCAGCTGAAGGTCCACTTGGCACCTCTGCACGCTTATGGGCCTTCCAGGCAGCCTGCGGAGTTGCGGGCTACAGGACGGCAGGTGGGGAGTGCCACTGGCTCCTGCCGACTGCCTGGCTTACCCCACAAGCTGTAGTCGGAGTTGAAGGTGCACCACCATGGCCTTGGGATACAGCTCTTCCAACGCCTGCCGGGGCCGCAGGGGACAGCGCACACAAGTGCGGGGCTGGAGAGCTCCTGGCAAGGCCACCCAGTAAACACAGCAACCAGGGGATGGGAGTTCGTGGGTCAATTCTTCTCCCCCACCCCAACCCCGAGGCAGACTTTTTGGCGTCGTGGTGGTTCCTATGGCCCCTCTGAAGATGGCTTACACAGCTGAGTGATTGCTGTGCTTATCACAGCGCTGTGGCCAACTAAGTCATGCCTTCCCTCCCTCTTTGCCTGCCTCACTGCTGCTTCCCTGGGATTCAGTCCCCCTAAGAAGTGTTAACATCTAAACTTTTGCCTCAGACTTTTTCAGGGAATCGAGGCTGAGGCAAAGCTCATTCTTCGCACTTTGTTTTACAAAAATCGCCCTGTGACATCAGTTCTGCTCATCACACAGGCACTTAGCACCTCCTCCTGTTTTCTGGGCACCAGGAGAGACCTCGGTGACACAACAGGTACAGTCCTTCCCCCAGAGCCTTTGGTGGGAGGCGCCAAGGGAGACGAGGGGGACAAATTTCCTATTGTATAGGAAGCAGGAAAAGTAAATTCTAGAAGCCTTTACACTTATGGCTGGTCAGTTCTAAAACCTGTGAGCATGGAGAGAAGGAGCAGAGGCTAGATTTATAGGAAGTCTGCAGGTCAGATAATGTCTTTCCTGAAAGTCAACTAGAGTGGATGGGCAGGGGGGCTGGTGAGGTGAGTACTTGGGTCATGGTAGTCGTCTGAGAAGACATTGGCCCAAGACTCTTCCAGCAGCTTATGGTTCAGCTCGACCGCACAGGCTGGAGGACAGGACACTGGTGGACTCGAGAAGATGACAAACCTGGAATGTTAAACCCTCGAGAGGAAGGGGCTCTCCTCCAGAGGGTGGGGCAGAAGCTGGGAGTCTACCCGTAGTGATCTCTGGCCCTCCTTCCCACTCTAGGATCCGGTGCTTCACTGAGCACCAGTTATCTTTCGGAGAATTTTGTTCCAATTACTTGCTCAATGTAGCAGAAATTTTTGGTGCTCTGCCCAGGTCCTGTGGCCCGCATTCACCGGTCCTGTGAACCCACCCCCTTCTAAGGACTGGCATCTGGGTTTCCTTGTCCCTGGGGCTCTGGAGTGAGCTGGGAGTGCTTGAGAGTTTATGTCCCTCCAGGGTAGCCTGTAGCCAAGAACTGCTAGTGAAGGAACACTAAACTTCCTTGCCTTGATTCTGGGTCAACTCTCAAAGGTAATTTACACACCAGAATTCCCAGAAGAATCAGGCAGAGTCTAGGACTTTGCCTGTAATGGCACCTTGGACTGCCATTCTGCTGACCCTACTCCCAGGTCTGGTTGAGTTCTTTCCACCCTGACGTTTCAGTGTTCTTGAGTCTGAAGTACCAAAAATTTCAAATCAAAAGTGGCAATAGGGTCGCCTGGGTAGGCCCTCGAGAGCTGGCCAAGAAGAATGCCCCTGCCCCTGGGGCTCTGTACAAATGGGCAGGGAGCAGGTCCTAGTGGCTGGCAGGGTGCAGTCAGGGCCTGCAGAGCTCCAGCCACAGTCCCTCACCTTGTAAAGCTGGAGGGGCACAGGCAGGAAGTCTTTCCTGGGCCTGTCTCAGGTCAGCCCCAATCAAGCAGCGCTGGTGCATGGTCTGGTTGGGAGCCAGCTCTGAGCACAGGATGGGAGGCCAGGTACAAGAGCAGGGCAGAGGGGGAGGCAGGGAGCTGTCCTGGATGGGATATACTCCTGCTGATGTGGCCTTCAGTGAGGCACATACGTGCTCAGACTGGTGTCTCCACCCTTCTCAGGGGCCCATGAGGCCCTGTTCCAAGGGGAGGCTTTGTCACTCCTGGTGCCAGTTTCCTCCTCAAGGCCTAGCCCTGCCCCCACCTCCTGCAAACATCTGTCTTTGTGCCCTCAGCAGGTGCTGAACCCAGGATGGAGCTTTGCCTATGCCAGGGGGCTCAGAGGTATCCGAAGCCTCACACCCAGGTCCCCTGGATCCCGGCCTCTCCAGGGACACTAACCAGAGGCAGGGGTAGCAAAACTTGCGATGGAGAGAAATGCAGCTCAACTTTCTTCCGTGAATTGGAAAACAATATATTCAGGGATCCCCATGCCTGTATTCTTTCTCATGGGGAAACATCATTTCTGTGCAACAGGTCTAAAGGTCAGAAAACTGAACATGAGGAAACGCTAATTCAGGGCTTATCTGTTTGGGGGAGGGGTCTGAAGCTCTGATGGTGCTTTTTTTTTTAAAATTAATTAATTTATTTTTTTTGCTGTGTTGGGTGTTCGTTTCTGTGCGAGGGCTTTCTCTAGTTGCGGCAAGCGGTGGCCACTCTTCATCGCGGTGCGCGGGCCTCTCACTATCGCGGCCTCTCTTGTTGCAGAGCACAGGCTCCAGACGCGCAGGCTCAGTAGTTGCGGCTCACGGGCCCAGTTGCTCCGTGGCATGTGGGATCTTCCCAGACCAGGGCTCGAACCCATGTCCCCTGCATCGGCAGGCGGACTCCCAACCACTGCACCACCAGGGAAGCCCTTGATGGTGCTTTTTAATTAGACCTAGGGCTTGAGGAGGGAGGCGGGGGCGGGGAGAGGGTGGGTGTGCTTAAAAAACTTTTAGGTTTTTATGCTCAGGGTTCTATAAAATCCAAGTAATGTTTCCCCATCCTTCTGAACAAGATTCAGCACGTAAGCCTTTTATTTGTTAATATGGCGATAAATAACAGCAAAAAAAAATACTAAAGGGTTGAAAATGGTTGCTTCCAGGAAGTAGAACAGGGGAGTAGAAGCGACTGGACTGGACACTATTTTTGTATAAGCCTTTCAGTAAGATTTCATTTTTTTGTTTTTTCAGTATGATTTCAGTTCTAAAAGAAGTGCTGGTATTAATTAGATCACACAAATAAAAACTACAAGACAAGTCTAGGAATTCCCTTGCCCTGGCCCATTTTTGGGGATTCATGGGGGGCGGGGAGGGGCGGTGCCCCGGCCTGGCTCAGCCAGGCCGCTTTGCACAAACTCTGCCCACTGCTGCAGATGCCGAGTCCTGGAGCAGGAACTCCTGTGCAGGGTGTTGGGAGCAGCTGCCCTTCACGCTGGTGTGAAATCATAGCCTTCACAGTTCTGTGGGAGAAGGTGTGAAGGTTTTGCTCTTAGAACTAGGATGCTGAGAAGCTTTTAGATGATCAGGAAAGGGCTGAGGCTTGTGGTGGAGATGACAGCCTCTTGGAGTGGAAAGAGCAGAGGTTCAGGTCTGGCTGGAGGGTCCAAGCTATGGGGCGTGAGTGGGAGCCTCTTTTTTTTTTTTTTTTTCAAGGTTTAAAATTCTCCAATTTTATTTTATTTTTTTAACATCTTTATTGGAGTATAATTGCTTTACAGTGGTGTGTTAGTTTCTGCTGTATAACAAAGTGAATCAGCTATACGTATATCCCCATATCCCCTCCTTCTTGCGTCTCCCTCCCACCCTCCCTATCTCAACCCTCTAGGTGGTTATAAAGCACCAAGCTGATCTCCCTGTGCTATGCGGCTGCTTCCCACTAGCCATCCATTTTACATTTGGTAGTGTATATATGCCCATGCCATGAGTGGAAGCCTCTTTTGTGTCAAATGGAAAGGGATGGGGGAAGCCCCAGGCACTGGAAGTCAGCCCTGCACCTGGTTCCCACCTCTTGGCCTCTGTTTCCAGCTCCGCGCTCTGTCCAGCCCTCCCTGGAAGGCCCGGCAGCTCCTGTCTCTCCAGTGAGGCGCTGCCCTGAGTGCAGCTCACCTGCTCAGACTCTGTCTTGGGGCAACTGGCACACCCCGAGGCTCTGGGTGGCCCAGGCTTCCTGCAGACTCTGCACCCTCACAGTGTTCATCAGCTCTGCTGGCTGCAAGGACCGCAGTTTATCGGAGGAAAGGGGAAGGCAGGCCCTGCAGCCAGGCGCCAGGGCTCAGGGGCTGGGATGGATAATGGGGGCTCAAGGCCAGGAGGTTCTTGTCAGACTCCGGCTGGCTCGGCTGGCTCAGGGGACCCAGGCAAAGCTAAACAACCGGGCCTGTCACAGACCAAGTCTCCCAGCAGAATGGCTAGTTCTTAAGACTCCCAGGCAACCCTAGTCGGGGGTGACCCAAGGGAGGCCACTTCCAGCCCCCGGAATTATGGCTCCCATCTCCTGGTCTCTGAATACCCCCCTGCCTCATCTCCTACTCCACGTCTACTTTACTGTGCCAGGGACCCATTTGGGGTTCTGTGCAGCCTTAAAAGGAGCCCTCTTCCAGAATTTTCTTTTTTGGCCGTGCCTCATGGCTTGCAGGATCTTAGTTCCAGGACTGGGGAACGCAGGCCATGGCAGTGAAAGCGCCGAATCCTAACCACTGGACCGCCAGGGAGTTCCCCAGAATGTTTTCAATGCATGAAATAAAATACACAGAATTACAAAAGAAACCGATTACAGTGAGATACTGTTACTAAAATATTAAATAATAAACTTGTGATGGAGTAATATGTGTGCTTCTTAACGAATCATCCAAGAGACCTGGTGGGGGCTTTAAGCAGACCCGTAATTAGGAAGTAGTGATGCGCAAGACCAATATCACGCCATTGTCTGCAACAGCTCTACGGTCATAGAAGAGGAGCAGTGATTTCCAATGGGGACAAAGTCATGGGCACTATTACTTGGGGTTCTGTCCACGTTCGTAATGAAGGGAACTGCTAAATTTCGGCTAGAGGTTAGTGCAAGCAACAGTATCCTTTTTTTCTCACCCGAGTTCATGGGTGCCCTGAACTCTACCAGCAGACCCCGGGCTCAGAACCCTGCCCCCTCCTCCTGGCCCCGACCTCATAGCTTCTACTCCTCACGTTCCTTGCCGCCAGACCCCTCTCCTGGGGTCCTCTGCCCCTCAGCATCAGGCACTGGACGCCCCTGCACCACCTCTTTTCCCCACTTTTCAGGAGCTCAGACAGGCGGTTGAGGTCTGAATCCAGACCTTGCCCTGAGCAGTTGCAGGCTGGAGAGTGTTGGGCTGCACCCCTTGTAAGCCTGCACTTGCCCAGCTTTAAGACCAAAGAAAGAGCCTGGGGTCAGCAACAGAGACATCAGTGGTTTAATGGATGGGGGGATCTTACATGTCTGGAGCAAGGTCCTGGAGCAACACCCCACCAAGTGCGGCACACAGTGGGCAAGACATGGTGGCAGTCTTCGCTCCTGGGGGGAAGGGGAGATTACCGGTTATAGGGGAATTGAGGTCAGCTGGGCTCACTAGAGAAACAAGGTGAGGGGCACGCCCCTCACTGCCCCTTTGATGAGAACAATCACCAGCTGGGGCCTGGGGCGAGTACGAAGAAGATCAGTTGCATGCGTAAAATACAGATGAAGCAGGCATTGGTCGGGCAGGGGATGGATAGAGAGCAAGAGAACAGCCATCTTGAGTGGCCTGACCATACAGAGAGTTTGCAAAGCAGCAGCAACGTGCAGAGCAGACAGAGCAGAGGTGGGTGGGAGGGCTAGGGCGGGGCCCACCTGTGAGTCCAGGTGTGTGCGTGGATGGCACTGGCATAAAGATGTGTCAGTGCCTACCACTCTGTGTTCGGCAGCGTTTTTAAAAATCCCAATGCCTAGACCCCACCCCAGGCCAGCTAACCCAGTCTCTGGAGTTGGGCTCCTGGTGACACAATTTGCTAAACTCCCAACTGACTCCAGTGTGCCTTGGGGGCTGGATGGGAAGGCAGAGGACAGGGTAGCAAGCAGGAAGAGAGGAGAGAGGCCTCAAAGGGCTCCCAGATGTACATCTGTGTGCTGAGGGGGAGCTCAGCCTGGAGCCAGAACTGGCCCGAGTAGGGAAGAAAAGACAGGACAGAGGACTGGGGCTCCCTGAAGGTTTCTGTCGAGTTTGACAACCCTAATGTGGAGGGTGCCACCCATCACCAGCCACTAACTTTGGCTGCCTAAAAACTGCTAGCAGCTCCTGGAATTAGCTGGTCTTCCAAAAGGAGGGAACGAGCACCTTCGCTACCAATCTGGTCACCGCCCTGCAAATAACTAACTCCTGTGGCCCCTGAAGGTGGGGAAGCTGGGACCTCTGGATGCTGTGGGGCTGGCTGTGCTTGGCCATGAACTCCCATTCACGCCAGCTCACTTCCCCTCTCTGGGAAAAGGCTGTGGCCCACATACCTGCCTTACCTCCTGCTGCTCTTCTGCCCCCTCCCGGAGGCTCTGGGAGGGGCTCCCTCCGCCACAAAATGGCCCATGACAAGAGCTGCCTGGGCCCCATGAGGGAGAAGGGAAGGCCCCGTAACCACCCCCAGCCTCAGCAACCAGGCGAAAGATCTGGGGGCTGACACTGCCGAAGACTGCTGTGATCCAGGCACTGTGCCAGGTGATTCAAGTTTCTTGTCAAATTTGATCATTGCCGCCAGTGAGGCTGCCATTGCAATCTCCCTTTTATAGGTAAGAAAGGAGGCTCAGAGGGCAAGAGTCAGCCAGGGTCACGTGGTTCCACGCGGTGGTGCAGGCCGGGCTGACCCCAGTGTCCTCTGGTGATGATGCAGACATTAGTGCTGTACAGAATTTGCCCCCCCAGGCAAGGCAGCCCCTGCGAGCCTCGGGGAGGGACGCTAGCGTGCTCTATGCATTTTCTTACGAATGAAGCAGCTTTAGTACCTCAATCTATGGGTGAGGAAACTAAGTCTCAGAGACGTTCTTTGTCGCTTCCCAGACACAGCAGATAGGGGCAGTGCTGGGCTGGTGTGAGAGGGAATTCACAGTGTTTACAGCTTTGGGATTCTGCCGGCAAAGCTGACATGCCTATAGTCACATCAAAAGACAAAGCCAATTCCACTGCAAGGTTTTCGTTCAGAAATCTTCCAGTGCCACTCACACCATGCTCAGATAAACGAGGGCTTGTGGGGGGTCACTGGGAGCAGACCCAGACACACATTATATGTCAGAATCGCTCTTCACTAAGAACATCTTTGTGTTTTGTGTAGGTTTCCATTCTGTCCTATGTATCTTCTGTGCCTGTGCTCTCTGAGCAGTTAGAAATTGCTCTAGGATGTCATAAATCAAAGTGGGTACCTTCCTGCCTTCCTCTCTCCCTCAAACAAATGCTCCACTTCATGGGAAACTGCTAAGGAACATGGCTAAGATCAGCTAGAATATTTTAAAGAAGAAAATTGTTTCTCCTGCTGTTCCAGCATGTCACCAAAAGGTCAGAAAAAGTATATAGTAATTCCTGGGGTAGATCGAGCCTCTCTGTGTGCCCCAGTTAGAGTGTTCTGTGTGCCAACTAGCAAATGTCAAAGGCACTAAGGAATGAATTTCATGTTTTTTTTTAAAATTGAGATACAGTTGGCACATAACATTATATTATTCTCAAGTACACGACATGGTTCAGTATTTGTATATATATTGCAGAATGATCACCACAATAAATCTAGTTAACATCCAACACCACACGTAGTTACAGAAACGTTTTTCTTGTGATGAGAACTTTTAGGATCTAGTTTCTTAGCGACTTCCAAATATACAATACAGTATTATCAACTATGCTGAACACTACATCTTAGGAATTCGTTATTTTATAACTGGAAATTTGTATTTTTCAACTGCCTTCACCATGTCGCTCACTCTAAACTTCATTTTTTTTTTTTTTTTTTTTTTTTTTTTGCGGTACGCGGGCCTCTCACTGTTGTGGCCTTTCCCATCGCGGAGCACAGGTCCCGGACGCGCAGGCTCAGCGGCCATGGCTCACGGACCCAGCCGCTCCGCAGCATGTGGGATCCTCCCGGACCGGGACACGAACCCGTGTCCCCTGCATCGGCAGGCGGACTCTCAACCACTGCGTCACCAGGGAAGCCCCTCTAAATTTCATTTTTTAAGTCCGGTAACAAATTCTTGCTTTTGATGGGCTGCTGGGTGTGCCCAAGGTATGTGAAATACAAGACCGCCCACTTCATGGGTTGTTTTACACTAACATGCCCCTCTAGGGTATGTAATCAGTTCTCTACTTAAAAGTTTATTCTTTTGGCCTTACTCATGTTTTCCTTGACTTTTTGTTTTCTAAGTCCTCTCTCACACCTATTAACTGTCCCTGACCCCCTCAACAGAAGCTCGCCCGGGACAGCCTCTGTGATGGATGCCAGCCCAGGGCATGGCACACTGTTGTAGTTGTTTGATGAATGCATGGCACTTGGATGGGTATGAAGTTGAAGACCACCAGGCTGGACTCGCTGAAACGACACACATGGACCAGTGGGAATGGCATAGGCGACAGCTCTAAATGCCAGGACCCTAGGTCGGGAGTGTGAACACCAAGCGGTGTCAAGCCCAGGAGCCAGCCACAGAATACAGTGCCACAGTGCTATGTAGACTCTGCGCCATGACTCTCCCCCTGCCTGCCCCCCTTTGGCTAGCACAGGCTGCATAGGGAGCACCCCAGAAGGGGTGTAAGGGGGGAAAGAGCAACAGAGAGAGAGGCTGTGGCCACAGAGACGTTAACGGGACCACTGGGTCAATTGGCTGGCTCCCGATGGGCACGTGTGCACTTGGTTGGGGAGGGAGGGAATGGATGGCACTTCTAAGCCCAGGGCAGGTAAAAGGGCAGAGCTACACCTGCTGCTATACGAGGTAAGGCAGCAGAAAAGCAAGGATTTTCTGTTTCTGCTTTTATGGTCCCTCCCTCAGGCCACAGGAAGAAGGAAGGGCCCTATCCTGAGAGGGTTTGCCTAGAACCCAGCAGGATTCAGGTGAGGGAGGGTCCAGGTGAGCTGCTGGCCAGGTGCCTACAGGAACACATTCACTGAGACATTTAATATTCCCCTGGCAACAGCTCCAGGGAGTTTCCCAGGAGTCTCTGGGTAACCAGATAGCCCTGGCCAGCCCCAGGTTGTGGAAATTGATCCCCAGGAGTGGACAGGATGGGAATGGCATTACTGTGCTGCCTGCTAGGCCATGCTGGAGGGCAGGAAAATCTGCCCCCCTCCCCAGATGCTGGGTGCTACCACCAAACAACAGAAATGCAGGGCCCAGGGGCTTTTCTTACAAGGACTTTCACGACTTCTCTGCAAAGGACAGGAATTCTGGGGCTCAGGAAACCTGTATGTAAAGTCGGCATTGGGGGTCTGTGGACAGTGTCATGATGCTGGTTGATCACAGTCCCTCAACAAGCGTGGTTACGTGTCTGCTGAGGTCCCACTGATCTAACATCAAACATCATACCCCTGCCTCCCGAGCCCCGCCACTGTGCAGATGCCCAGGCCTTCTACGTCACCCCAGGGCAGCTTTCAGGCCTCTCCCTTCCTATGCCCCTAGTACTCCCCTGTGGGTGAGGGACCTGGAAAGCTTTTCCCAACTCCAGCCACGCCAGCAAAGCGTGAAGAGCAGACAGTGAGTCAGTGCAGAGCTGTGGGCGAGGGCTCTGGGTACCACAAGGTACACTGGACATCTTTGGATCTCCCTGGCATGGCAAGTGGGATGGTGGGGGGAATGGGTGTGATCACCTATAAACTCCTAGGCCAGGCTGAGCAGAAGTGTGGCTCGGGCTGGTCCAAGGGAGCTATGGAGACTGGCCAGGCAGAGAGCTGGTACCACTGCCCACCCAGGGCATAGGACATTTCTCCATGAGCAGCCCCTGGGGTGGGGTGAGAGAATTAAAGAGCGAAAACATCCACAGGTGAAGTGGGAGGGCTGACCTCCTGGCCAGTAGTGGGAGTGGAGGGGACCCACACTGTCTACTGGCAACAGTGGCAGGCGGGGGTGGTGTGGAGGAATGACGCATGTGAGCTCCGTAACCCTTCCCTGCTCTGCTCTCTGTCAGAGGGAACCACGTCTCTCAAGCCCCCCTACCTCTGGCTTCCAGGTAGGTTTGGCCATTGCAAGGCACCTGAGAAGGACAGGAGATCAGGAGAGTGGTGGGCGTTCATAACCCGCTTTCTGCTCACTGTGGCACTTCTGCCAGCAGTCGCATCCCCACTCAGCCTCCCGCTCCCACCTGTGAGCGCCCTCTCTCTGTGACACCCTGCTGTGCAGCCCCAGCCCCAGGAATCCCACCCTCCTCCTGCTGTCCTCCCCCAAGAGGTACGCGTGGCCTGGGGGTCCCCTCCACCTCTCTGATATTCAACTCACGCCAGGCTTGCAGGCCTGGGTGAGCTCCCAGGTCTCTACCAGCTTTGTGGGGTTTTTTTTCTTTTCTTTTTTTTTCAATCTTTCTATTTCATTAAAAGGTTTATGATCAAAAACCAACAACCAGGGCTTCCCTGGTGGCGCAGTGGTTAAGAATCTGCCTGCCGATGCAGGGGACACAGGTTCGAGCCCTGGTCTGGGAGGATCCCACATGCCGCAGAGCAACTAAGCCCGTGAGCCACAACTACTGAGCCTGCACGTCTGGAGCCTGTGCTCCGAAACGAGAGGCCGCGATAGTGAGAGGTCCGCGCACTGCGATGAAGAGTGGCCCCCGCTTGCCGCAACTAGAGAAAGCCCTCACACGGAAACGAAGACCCAACACAGCCAAAAAAAAAAAAAAAAAAAAAAAAAAAAAAAAAAAAACCAAAAGCAAAAGATGCCTCGTGATCTGATCTCCCCCGCTGATTGTGCTATATCCTGGTGTATCCTCTTAGCTTCTGCATCTGTGACATGGGATGACCAGCCTTGGTTCTGGATGGGATGGTTGTGAAGGTGTGATGGGTTATGTGGGCGGACATGAAGGGAGGGTGCCCCGTGGAAAGGCTGAGTCGGGGGAGTCTTGTGGGCAGCAGAGGCTGTTCTTGATGAGCTCAGGGAAGAAAGAGAGCCTGGCCAGAGGGGAGGACAAAGTGCAAGGGCCGGAGACTGGCAATCTCTTCTGAAATATACACATACACACACATTCACACGGACACACACTCTCATACTCACACACACACACACGCACACTCACTCGCCCACACATTCACACATGCGTGACGCCATCATCAGGGACCTGTGTCAGAGGGAGCTGAGGCACCGAGTGATCGGGCATGTACACTCCCAGCTCCACTACTTAAAAGTGGGGACAGACCCTGTGACTGTGAGTCGCCATAACTGTGACACTCTCCTTTGTGCTGCGCTGGACACAGAGCAGCCACCAGCCCCAGGAACAGCTCCAGGCTGGGTCTACACCGGACACAGGAGCAGGCAGCCGGTGGACCGCGAAGGGGTGCCGAGGATGGAGGAACGTTGGGAGGCTGGGCACAGCTAATATCCTGAGCTCCCCGTGCCCTTGACTTCTCTGTGGGCTTGAGAAGGGCCACCCCACATCAGGATGAACTCTCCTTCGGGGACAAGAGCCCCACCGGACCCGGCCCAGGAATCCAACGGCATAGCCACCCCAGCTTCCCGCAGCAGGTGGGACAGCTACTGGAGCAGCACCTCCAGCCTGGACCACCCTCTGCCCATCAGCCCCACGGTAAGCCTGCGGCGAGCGTGTGCACGCAGAGCCTCCTTCCCGCTCCCTGGTGCTCTTCCTAGGGGCACACGGGGGCTTTGACAAGGTTCCACAGCTCTGCTGTGGGACCTTGGGCATGTTACTGAACTTCTCTGAGCCTGTCCTACGTAAAGAGACCAATAGAGGGGAGTGTGGCAAGTTTTCCTTCCTTGTGGAGAGCATCCAAGGAACAAAAAGGCCAGCCCTGTGGGCCAAAGGGCTGGAATGGCACGTCCATTTCTTTCTGAGGGTAGTAGGATGCCCCCCAGAGCCTTTCAGAGAGGAAGGCCTGCCCTGGGCCTCTGGGTTTGTCCCAGCCCAGAGTGAGGTATTTGGTGCCTTCTGCTGCTTCCCTCATCCTAGCCAGGGCCCAGGGCCATACCCCAGCAACCCCACCGTTAACTGGGGAGGGATGAGGGCACCCTCAAGACCATGGGATGCTGGCCTAGGTTCTGGACAGGATGGGAAGGCTCCAGTAGCTACGGGAGCCAGGGCAGGACAGAAATTAAACCACTCCCTTCCCTGGCAAGGAGCTGGGGTGGGAGGAGTCTTTAAAGCCTTTTGTACTGGCCTCATAGGATCATGACCTCCCTACAGTGACCTAGGAGGCCTGAATTTTCTTTTTAAAAGACAATTCTTTTTCTCACTCTCGCGCCAGGTGTCAAAGTCAGCCCTACCCAGTTATATAGTGGGAGAGTACAACCTCCTTCTCTGAGGCTGGGAAGGATGTGGGACTCCTGAGAAGAGGGGCTCCACCCCACTCTACCTCCCCAGAGTGAAAGGGGACTGGAATCCCATTGCTGACTGTCTCGGGCACTTGGGATGGGGCCCATACAGAAGAGAGGAACGCACCCAGGAGATGGCTCTGCCTTCTCCCCAGGGA
>NW_006785990.1:1104422-1117716 GCF_000442215.2 Lipotes vexillifer
AAAGAGAAAGTCACTCCAGCCATGTCCCTGCTTGCCAAACATGTGTCTGTCTGTCCTACCAGCCTCCAAAGGTGATCTGAGCACACTTCTAGAAGACTTTTGCATCTGGGCCGTGGTATAGGAACTTGCGCTCAACTAGGAGACCTGTGTTTCCATTCCAGCTCAGCCACTTGCTAACTGTGTGGACAAACGGCTTTGCCACTCTGAGCCTGCCCCTCTGCGGCAGTTTTTTACCCGCCCCATTGGGAACCCTAACTCTTCTTCTCAGGACTATTTGAAGGTGATGAAGTCATGTGATGCCCTTGTTTCTCTGTCTCTTCACAGGCAGCCAGGGCTCAGGCTGCTGCCTGGGTCCCCTTTCCCACGGTCGATGTTCCAGACTACGCCCACTACACCCTGGGCACGGTGATCCTGCTGGTGGGGCTCACAGGGATGCTGGGAAATCTGACGGTCATCTATACCTTCTGCAGGTGCCTGGTTGGCAGGATGGGGGCCTGGGCACTGAGGGCAGCCAGCCATGCAGAGACAGGGCAGAACACAGGGTGGAAATTCTGGTGCCAGCAGTGCCAGGGCACTGTTGAGTCTGGGTAGGGAGGCCAGGGCCAATGGTCTCAGGCTCAGGCCTCCATCTTCAAACCCAGGAAAGGGGCCCAAATGTAATCCAGGGCAGCTTGAATGGCACATTTAATTGGGCCCCAGGCACACCGTCTGTGTAGGGTATGTGTCCCTATGACACACACGTCTCTGCCTATTCTTCCCTGCTCTCGGCTCACCTCCACCATCACCTGTCCCAGTGGGCACCCTCCCTCTGCCTCAAAGAGCAGCCCTGGTACCAGGGTCCTGAGTCCTCAAGCCCTTCAGCAACCAGCCCTGGCCACCACCCTTGGCTTCCTTCCCTACCTGCCCCACTCGCCGCCTGAATGGCTGAGCCAGGCACGTGGAGAAGTGAACTCCTGGCTCTACCACCCATTAGCTGAAACGACTTGAGCAGGTTACTTATCTTCTTTGAGTCCACTTTTCTTGTCTGCAAAATGAAGTTGTGATTTACTTCATGGAGTCAATGTGATGATTAAGTAAGTTTTTATATGTGCAGTGCCCAGCAAATGAGTGAATCCTGGCTGTGTCACTGACTGAGTCTTGTGACCGCAAGCCACTTCATGGGTGGGAGCCTCAGTGTTCTTATCTGCAAAATGAAATGGGGTGAGAGGGTAGATGTGAAGACGGATGATTATGGGAGACGAGGTTTGTGAAAGTACCTGGCCTGTGGGCACCATCGTCAACTCCTGTCCCCTTTGCCAGCCCCGAAGGTGAGGACTGCAGGGACACTGGCAGAAGGGGGACAGGAGAGGCATGAGTTGCTGCCTTGAGGGGTTCCACTTCTTAGCCCACAATGCCAGGCTCCAGAGCTGTTTGGCTGGTACTTGCTGGGCAGCGGGATGGGCCTGTGGGCCAGCAGCTCGTGCCTGTGTGCAAGCATACACATGTGTGCACATGTGTTTGAGGGAAGCTCCCCAGCAGAAGCGCCTCCTGACGGTTTCTGACCCCTCACAGGAGCAGAGGTCTCAGGACACCTGCCAACATGTTCATCATCAACCTCGCAGTCAGTGACTTCCTCATGTCCTTCACCCAGGCCCCCGTCTTCTTCACCAGCAGTGTCTATAAGCAGTGGCTCTTTGGAGAGACAGGTAGACATTTGGGGCTCCCTTTTGCTGGAGGGAGGAGGTGGGTTGGGACAGGGGATGTCCACGGTGGAGGGTGGCCCAGATGAGAAGGCGATGTGCTCTTCCTGGGCAAAGAGTGGGTAGTCACCCTCAGTCTCATGAGTTAGCAAGAGGATTCCGTGAGCCTCTGTCAGATGCATGCAGGCGGGGTGGAGAGCAGCTAGGCCTGATTTCCTTGAGAGGCGAGCGTGGGAGCTGAGTACACGCAATCCACAGACCCTCCTTCCCCTGGGGTATCTGATGAGCTCCCTGCCAAGGACTGAGGTCAGGGAGCTGTGCCCACAGGCTGTGAATTCTATGCCTTCTGTGGGGCTGTCTTTGGCATCACCTCCATGATTACCCTGACGGCCATCGCCCTGGACCGCTACCTGGTCATCACACGCCCACTGGCCACCGTCGGGATGGTGTCCAAGAGGCGGGCGGCGCTTGTCCTGCTGGGCGTCTGGCTCTACGCCCTGGCTTGGAGTCTGCCGCCCTTCTTTGGCTGGAGTAAGTGGGCTCAGGGAATCAGGGGAAGGGAAGATAGGCTGGGAGGGGTATGTTCAAGGGGCAGGTAGGTGGACTTGGGTTGACCAGCTGGCAGGAGGGGCCAATGGACTGCTTAAGTCTCAGAGCAAATGGACACTCAGGGGGCATGACTAGCAGCAGGGGGAACTGGGGCTGTACCATCAACAGTCAGAGGATAACCTGGGCTCCCATCCCCAAATGCAGAGGGGAAGACCGTGTGGTTCCTGGCTGGCGGGAAGTGACAGGTGCATCTGATGCTGAGTTTGCAATGAGTCAGACAGACAGGAATTGGGGTGTGAGGCCTCAGCAGGTAGGAGGGTCAGCAGCAAGGCACCCGCCCTTCTGAGGCAGGACCAGGAATCTGGCTGAAGTCTTGGGGGAGTAAGACCCTGGGGCTATGGTGAGGTCTCTCTTCCAAACTGGCAAGATTGGGCGGCAGTGGACTTTGCCAGCTGTCTCCTGTTAGAACCAGCTTGGAAAGCTCCCCTCCGGCTTCCTCACTCCACTGGGCAGGGCTGGGGCCGGGGCCAGTGTTTGAGAAGCTCAGACCCCACATCCAAAGCCCCTGCTGGATGAGGAGCCTGAGCCAGCGCCGCCCTGAAGGCTGAGCACCCGCCCCTGGTTCCCAGGTGCCTATGTGCCCGAGGGGCTGCTGACCTCTTGCTCCTGGGACTACGTGAGCTTCATGCCATCGGTCCGCGCCTACACCATGCTGCTTTTCTGCTTTGTGTTCTTCCTCCCCCTGCTCATCATCATCTACTGCTACATCTTCATCTTCAAGGCCATCCGGGAGACGGGCCAGTAAGAGCTGGGCGTGAAGGAGGGGCTCCATGGGAGGGGGGCTGTGCCCCTTGGCCAGGGCTGCCCGTGACTCACATCTGTACCCACACCCCGGGGCACTCCCAGCCCCAGACGGGCAAAGACCAGCTCAGTACATGTGCTTATGGGATGGGGTGCCGGAAGGCCAGTACAACCTGGGTGCTTAGAAGAGTCTCAGGAGGCAGGGTCTCCTGAAGCGTGGGCCTTCAGCCTTGGTCAGGGGGTGTGGTGGGGAGAAGACACGGCAGGCAGAAGTGCAGGGAGGCAGCTTAGGCTGTGGATATACTGGGGAACTTTCTGGGAGTCAGGGCTGCCTGCCCTGGAAGGGATGGCCGGGTCCAAGAAGGCTCCCTGACAGCAGGCATGACCCTGGCCCTCACTGCAACCCGAGTGGGGTCAGACCCAGACTCTGCATGCTTTCTAGAGCTCTCCAGACTTTCGGGGCCGGCGAGGGTGGTGGTGAGTGCCCCTGGCAACGGCAGCGTCTGCAGAACGAGTGGAAAATGGCCAAGATCGAGCTGTTGGTCATCCTTCTCTTCGTGCTCTCCTGGGCCCCCTACTCCACTGTGGCCCTGATGGGCTTTGCTGGGTGAGGGGCTGGGGCAGGGGCTGGAAGGGTGGGGGAAGGGGAAGGGGACCCTGAGGCAGCCTCTCCCTCCCCGGCCCAAGCCCAAGCCAGCCGTGCTCACACCCTAGGTCCAGCCTCACAGGCTTATTGTCCCCCTGCTATGAGATGCCCCACGGGAGCCAGGCCTGTCTCATTCCTGGAGGCACTAGGAGACATGCTGGGGGAGTTCTGGGCCACACTGGCTTTGGTTTGAGGGCCTGCAAGGGCTGCCAGGTCCTGCCAGATCCCTTGGGAATATGCAACTTTGCCTGAGGTTCTGGTTTCCTCTTCACCCAGACTGTGGGCACACAGCCGGGGTGCTACTCACCTCCCGCCCTCTAGTCCTTTGTGGCTAGAGTCTGCGGACTCTGCTACCTGCAGCAGCATGGAGGCAGGCCAGACTTCAGGAGCACTTTGAGACAGTGAGAACTATGAGTCCTTGCAGGTGCTTGGGTATGAGACCTTCTCCTTGTGCAGGAACGGCCTGGTCCCCTCCGGGGCCCTCCTGTGCTGTTACTCTCAAGGAGCCAGGGGCGCAGCAGGCATCAGGGTTCGGCGGGGCATGGGGAGAGCTGGGCAGAGGGCCAGGGTCATTGGGGGTGGGGAGGGTTTACTGCCAGCAGCACAGGCTCCAAGGGACAGTGGGACCTGGCGAAACCCCCAACCTGGCACATCTTCTCAGCACCCCTCCCTCAACTGCTCCCTGGGTTCCCACTCCCCTCAGATCAGGATTCTCCCTGGCATTGCAGTCCCTCCCCCGGGGATGACTTGGTCATGCTGGTTTAGACCAGGCTGGGCTGTGCCCTGGCAGGGCTTGGTTGGCCTATGAAGAAGTTTCCTGAGAGGGCTGGTGGGTTGTGGAGTCCCCAGGGAGGGCCAGCTGGCAGAGGGACCACAGCTTCTCTGTCCTAGGTACGCACATGTCCTGACGCCCTACATGAACTCGGTGCCAGCTGTCATCGCCAAGGCCTCTGCCATCTACAACCCCATCATTTATGCCATCACCCACCCCAAGTACAGGTGTGGCCCTCTGCCAGAACCCAGCCCCAGATCCCCAGTCCCACCCTCAGGGGCATAGAGGGCCTGGGCCTATAAATGGGGGCAGGGGCCAGCCATCTTTCCTGTCCCTTGTGTACATGCATTGGGTGGGGAACTCTAGCAGCTGAGAGCAGCCAGTGACACTGGATGGGATCTGGAGCTGGTGTGACCCTCTCTGCTGTCCCAGCTTCCTAGGAGGCTCAGCTTGGAGGGACATCAGAGTTCCCTGGGCAGTGTCCAGTAGTAACTGGGATTTTCAGAGCTAAGGCCAAAAGGCAGCCAGGATGGCTGACCAGCAGTGCTGCTTGCTACAAAGAGAGGCCCCCAGACAGCGGCAGCCTGGAGAGATCACAGCAGGGAGAGCTCCACTGCACTTCAGGGGCCCTGGCAGAGGCCTGGGGCTTGTTCTGGCCCAGAGTGCTCTCTGCTGATAGAATCCCAGCACAGCTGGCCTCTTCCACGAGGGGGCCTTCAGTGCTTCCTTTTGCCTGGTGGTGTCAGTAACTCAGCACCCTGCTGAGGCCAGCTGTAGGCCTTAGCCCATCCAGCTCAGAGGCGGCTCAGGAGCGTTCTTGGTCCCCATTTGCAGAAATGTGGCTTAGGTCAGCCACTCGAGAACCGAAAGCAAGCATCTGGCTGAACCTGCCACCCTAAGGCTCTCGCTCCATGCCCATGGACCCAGTGTCTGTCTGCCCATCCTCATAACCCCAATGTCTTTACGTCCCCAATTCCCCAGAGGCTCTTTGTCCACTCCCATTAGCCCAGTACCAGTCTGTCCATCCACCCCCATCTCCTCAAGTCTGTCTGTCCATCCCCCTAACCGGATGTGCTGTCCTTGCAGAATGGCCATCGCCCAGCACCTGCCCTGCCTTGGGGTGCTGCTGGGCGTGTCAGGCCAGCACACTGGCCTGTACACCAGCTCCCGCTTCACCCACCGCTCCACACTGAGCAGCCAGGCCTCGGACCTCAGTTGGATCACTGGACGGAGGCGCCAGGTGTCCCTGGGCTCTGAGAGCGAGGTGGTAAGGAAGCTGGGCCCTCACTGACTGGCACCTCACCATCCTTTCCTCTGGGCGGGGCTGCCTCTGAGACTCAGGGACCCTCAGGAACCTGGGATGCTGGCAGGAAGAGCCCCTCACCACCACCGCCCCCCACGGCCTTCCCACACACCATCGTCCCTGCCAGACAGGGGCACTGGGGTCAGAGAGGCAACATGTTGGCACAGGGTCACCCAGCAGCAGGGCCAGGACGAAACATGGGTCTTCCAACTCCAGGCCGCCTCTCTTCCATGCCAGCACTATCCCAGGGCCTTAGAGCCTCAAATTGCAAAGACTAGCATTTCTCACCCTAGATGGGCCTCTAGAGAGACAGGCAGGAGCTAGCTCAGGACCCTTCACCCTCAGCATTAAGCGCCCTCCTCCTGGAGCTCACAGGATACAGTGGAAGGAGCACTGGCTCTGGAGTCGGGGGACCTATGTTCAAGCCTGAGTTCAAGTCCTTACTGTGTGAGTTTGTGCAGGTCACTCACCCTCTCTGAGCCTCTTTGTCCTCCTCTGAAAGGGAAAATCATCATGTCCACATCTAAGACTAGATAGGGTGCCCACGGATGCTGACCCCACCGTTGTGGTCAGCCATGGGAGCTACCAGTCTGCCAGCCCCTACTTGGGGCCTGGAGCTCTGATGCCCCCTGATGTCACCAGGAGAGTTCCCTGTGACCTGAGCCCCTGTCCCCAGCTCCTCCATCATTGTGCCTACAGGGCCCACTCTGGGCCTCACCAAGTGCTTCCACTTACCTCCTCCCACTGCCCCCATCCCTGAGGGTCTCAGTTGAGGGGCTGAGGGAGGAGCTGTCAGAGGACTCATCCCTGAACTAATGTAGTAAACATCAAGGAGTGAATCTTATCCATTAAGAGGGCCTAGATCCTCATGAAGACATACCCTCCTACATGCTTAAGAAAGCACACAAGCACACACACACACGCACACACACATACACACACATCCCAGCACATGCACGCACAGTTTGCAAGGGTTTGGTGACCAGCAACCCTGTAAACAGTATTGTGGGCTTCACCCCAGTGAATAAGTGTAGAGAGGATGGAGAAAGGCCTGGTCAGGGAGGGGGCAGAAGCAGGGATGCAGAATGTCCCCCTCACCTCACAGGGACTCTCCCACTCCCCCAGGGCTGGACAGACACAGAGGTAACAGCTGCTTGGGGGACTGCCCAGCAAGTGAGTGGATGGTCCCCCTGCGGTCAGGGCCTGGAGGATGTGGAAGCCAAGCCCCCTCCCAAGTCCCAGGGACAGGAAGCAGAGGCTCCCGGAAAGGTAACTGGGCCCGGCACCTGCCAGTCTATAAAAGGGCAGGGATAAGGAGCAAGTAGCCCAGGGAGCGGCCAGGAAAGGGGAGCAGGCCCAATGCCCTCTGGGAATCACCCCCTCCCTGCACCTCCCAGCTTTCCCTTGCTCACCTGGGGGTCCTGGGTGTCTCCGTGACTCCAAGGTGTTCTAAGCAGGCCTGAGTGTGACTGTGCCTGAGAGTGTCTGTGTGTGTTTGCGTGACCTTGACTGTGCACGTACATAGCAGGTGGTGGTGGCTCTACCGTACTATGATGAATGTACGTCATGTATGTAAATGTGTGTGACCATGTGCCTGGCACACGCATTCTGTCCCTGTGGCACCGTGGGGCATGGGATTGAGTGTGCCCTAATGTGTCTGCTCTAAGCTGTGCATGTGACCAAGTGTGGGTGGCATGTACCTCTCTGTGTTTGGAAACTGGGTGTACCTGGGGGCGTGGGGCTGCAATCGGTGTATGTGCTCACTGAGAATGCCCTGAGATTAGGGTATCGCCCAGAATACTTGTGGCTATTAAAAGAAGGCCAGCTGTCAGCCCAAGTGCCTATGGAACGGAATGTTGATGGTGATTAGAGAAGGCCATATTCTGGAACGCTGGAAACGCCGTGCACACAGGTCCTGAGGCTGCCCTGCCCCTCTGCTGACAGCTCCCCACCCTGCCCCTCCACTCACACCCACACCACACCCCCAGCTCCTGCCTTCCTTCCCCCAGGCTGCTCCCCTGCCTGTCCCAGAGAGGGGGAGCCCTGGGCTGCTCCCTGCAGTTGTGGGGCCCCTGCCTCTTCCAGCGTTCCCACCCCAGGGATCACCACTCACCAGGTGCCCCAGCCCTGAGCCCGGGAACTGTTCATGACCACAGAGGCCAGGGCAGAGGCTGGCAGCGTCCCCCAGGCTGGCCGGGCAATGATGAATGGCACTGTGCCTCTCCTGGAGAGAATACCGGGCTGGGGTGGGGCGCTGGGCAGAGAGGGACAGCACATCAGCCATCACCTAACGTGTGTGATAAGCACTGCCAATAAGGTATCAGCACACAGGGTGCTGAGAGCAGAGGCAAGTCCCCGAGGGCTCCCAGGAAAGGTGGAGGTAAAGCAGGGATTGCCAGGCAGGATGGGGCCGAGGAGCGGGGATTGGGCGGTTCAGGCTGAGGAAACAGCCTGTACAAACATAGCAGGGTGTCCCGGGACAGAATGTCTCTCTGTGACCCCAGGGGCAGCCAAGGGGCTCTGGGAGCTGGCGGTGGGGATGGAGGAGGGAAGGGGGCAGGAGGTGGTAGGAGCCATGGGGAGGCCCACTAGGTGCTGTCGTGAGGGGTCTCCAGTCACGAGCCTGGGGGACAGGGAGCCCTTGGAGGGCTTCGCGGGGCACCGAGGGGCTTGGTCAACTTAGCAGATTAGCCGGGCCTCCCCGCAGTGGCTGCGGAAGGACAGGTTGAGTGGAATGGGCCGGCAGAGAGAAGATGGGAGGAAGTCGGTAGGACAGGCAAGGAATGAGGCATTTAAGACCGCAGGGAGAGAGGAGACGCCGCAGCATGTGGAAGAGGACTGCAGGGAAGGGGGGGATCGGATGGTGGGGGTGAGGAGAGCTCAGTCCCGACCCCAGGAGTCCGAGAGCCCGGGGACATCCCAGAGGGACGGCCTGAAGGTGGCCTCGGACATCGCCTGGAGAAGGCCCAGCCCCCAGCCAGGACGAAACCTGGCCACACAGCCCCCCTCTGTCACGCGGTGCCCCTAAACACAGAGGGTCCCTGGGAGACTACTCCCAGTGGGATACTCCTTGAGCTAAACAAATGTCTGCTGTTTGCTTTCAGACCAAAGGGCTGCTCCCCAGCCTGGACCCCAGGATGTAGGGTGCCCATCAGTTTGTCTTTCTGGGACACACCCATGTCTCCTGGGACACACCTCCCCCTCACACACACACACACACAGACCCAGGATTACCCTGTGGGCCTGCGGGCTTTGGAAGAAGCCCTGTCACCCAAGCTGTGCTGGATTCGCGGCCCTGTACTGCAAAACTCCTGCTCTGCAAAGTGGTCTGCACCCACTCCTCAGCTCAAGAGCCCGCGCCCCAGGCTCAGCCTGAAGAGTGAGCCCCCAGGCCCTCCCGCGGCCCGGAACACAGACCTTCACTCGCTGGAACCCGTTACTCACCTCTGGCTTTCCCCCCAGAGTGCTGTTTCCACCATGGACCACCCTCTTCTGCACATGTGCATTTCCGGGCACACTCTCCTGTGTGTACATATTTGCATGCACACCAAGTGCACGAGTGCACACACTGCACCTGTGGTTTGTTTCAAATCAGTGGTCTAATTCACCCCAGGGTGTGTGGCTCTGGCAGGATGTAGAAAAATAAAAAGCAGAGAAGGTCTCCGACAAGCACAGTCTCTACCTATTGGTGCCACCGTGGGAGAGAGACCCAAGGCCTGGCCTCGATGCCGACAGCAGCCTCTCTTCCTCCTCTCCCTCTGTTCCCCACCTCATGACTTTCACTCCTAAAACCCCATCTCAAACTGCAGGGAACGGAGTGGAGGAGGGGCAAAGACCAGGCTTGCCCCTATCCCTACTCCCCCCGATGAGCTGCTGTTACTGGGAAGCAGGTCGCGCCCGGCTTGTGAGTACCAGCTGCTCTCTGGCTGGCTTTGGATCTCCCAGGGGAGGCAGATGGAGGGAGGCCGGCCTTCCCCTTTAAGAGCATCCTTCTTGCTACCCCTCCCTTTCGCCAGAGGCAGCATCAGGCATCAGGCGGGTGCTTGAGTCCAGAGAAAGAGCCTGCAGCTCCAGGTACGGCCTAGCCCAGGGTTCCCCATCCCTGTGCAGGATCAGCTCCTTCCTTTCCCCACACTGGTCATGCACTGCTGCTGGATCCTCACCAGCCTGGCGGGACAAACACCCTCCTCCCCTGGAGAGGAGATAAAGCTGGAGTCAGGGATGGATGGGGTGGGGCCTGGGGGAGGGGCAGGGGATGGGATGGGGGAGGTCAGGGTGCTGGCCGTGAGCTGCTGGCCTCCTGAGCCAGACCTAGGCAGGCAGGACAGCTGGGCTGCATGACACAGGGCAGAGGAGGTGGTGAAGTGGGGGAAAAAACACAGGTCCCTCCCTGGCTTTTCCACTTGATATTTCTGTGACCTTGGGCAAGTTACCAAATGCCCCTGTGAAGTGGGGACTCCTTCTTGTCATGCATGTTGTATGTGCTAGGCCCAGAGTTTGAGGTGGGGTGTTGGCAGCTGGGAACTTTCTCACACCCAGGCCAGTAGTGAGTCCTCAGGGCCCAGCTCAGGCCAGAGCCCTCCAGGAGGGCAGAGAACAGAGGGCCCAGTTGCCTTCCCCGAGCCTCAGTTTCCTGAGCAGTGTGGGCCTTGATCTACCTCCAGACCACACAGAGCCTGAGGTCTCTTCTGAGAAAGGGCTTCTGGAGGTATCTTGGCTCAAAGACCACACTGGCAGGAGTCCCGAGGGGCCTAGGCCCCCATCCAGAGCATACTGGCTCTGGGTTATGGACTGACCACAACACACACATTTTCCCCTCCCGGCCCCTTCTGGCCCCTTGTCCCAGCAGCTGAGCAAATGGCCTCTCCTCCCTGCCCCCTGCCCCCTGCCATTCCGGTGCAAAGGGCACGGGGGCCTGGCATGTAACACTGGCAGCTGGAGCTTTCCATGCTGCTGTCAAGTTTTCAGAGCACAAATGAGACAGGAGAGCCAGGAATAACTGCTGGGCCCCAGAGGGTCTGGAGGGTGGGGGCCTGCCCCAGACCTGCTTTCAGATCCTGCACTGAGGGTGCAGGCAGGGGACCCCCACTGCCAGCTTTGGGTATCAGGAGGTGCCTGCCACCACCGGCAGCCCGTTATCTGGCACGAGTCCCCATAGGAATGAGCTCAGACTCCAGTATGGCTTGGGTCTACTACCTGTGTGACCTTGGGGAAGTTACTTAACCTCTCTGAGCGGGACAAGTAGCAGCCCCTCAGGATCTGAGGAGATAATGGCGTGAAGGGTCCAGAGCTGAGCTTGGCCACGCCCAGAGCTGCTGCTATGATTATGATTGTTTTTATGGTTGGACAACTCTCTTGGGCCACCATGAGGATAAGAGGCAACTTCAGGGTCCTCACCAGGGAACACAGGGCAGCAAAGACCCAAGTCACAAAGCCCCTGGCCAAGGGAGCTCAGCCACGGTCTTCTGGGCAAGGGGGTGGGTACAGCCAGGCAGAGAGGGCAGCTGGGCATTCTGGGCTCTCCAGAGGGTGGAGGGAGCAAGGAGAGGAGAGCAGGGGGGCAGAGCATTATCACTATCCTGGCCAGGCCCCTCTCCTGCCCCCTGGGGGGTACTGGGTGCCGGACACCCCTCCCCAGGGCCTATATTAGCCTTGTGAGTCACAGTGGACCCGCTGGGAGGCCGAGGGCGGGCGGGCACAGTGTAGGGTTACAGTCCATTTATGGGAGCAGCAGAGGGCAGATATCAGTGTCGATGGCATTCGTTCCCAGCTATTCTTAGGAGCCTCTCAGGAGCTGCACACAGCCTGGCCAGGCAGAAAGGGACGGAGCAGGCAAGGCCGGGCGGTCGGGGGCAGGGGCCGAGGTACGGGCTGGGGGGGCAGGGTGCGTGAGGGTCCTCTCACTCTACTCTCCCTTCATCCGCAGAGGCCGCCGCTGTCAGCACCGGCATGTCTTACAGCGTGACCCTGACTGGGCCTGGGCCCTGGGGCTTCCGTCTGCAGGGGGGCAAGGACTTCAACATGCCACTCACCATATCCCGGGTGAGTGTGCACGGCCCACAGCCTAGAACCCACAGGGGCGGGGCATGCTCAAAGGAGGGTGTGTGCATCCATCCATCCATCTGTCTGTCCTCCCCGAGGCTCTTGGAAAGCAGAGCACACTTCCCTGGTCTGGGGGTGGGACTGGACCCAACTGGATACTGCCGGCCACAGGCCCCTGGTCTTGGCCACAGCTGTTGCCCACCCTAATTGGCTGGCCTATTATGAGTATGAAACATGGGCAAGCGGCTGGTGTTTTGAGCAGAGAAAGAAATGCCAAGTTTGCAGGCCAGGCAGGCAGGTGGACAGAAAGTACAGGGCCTTCCTAAGCCCTTCTCCGGGAGGGTGGGCTCAGGGTACCCCCCAAGCCTGGAAGTGGGCAGCTGCTTTGGAGAAAGAGCACTCCTAGCATGAAGAGGTCAGGTGACAGGCGGGCAGGTGGTTAGATGTACAGACTGCTGACCTCGGCTGCCCTGCTATCAGGGCTCGGAGCTGGGCTGGGCTGGTAACCGGTCTCCTGCATCCACTCCATCCCAGACCTGAGATAACAGCCACCTTCCACCCCCACCTTCCTGGGGCTGCTGTGGGACCTCACACTGGCTGGCTTCATGGAGCTGGGCCTTCCTCGCTTGCTGGGGGCCCTAGCCATTCACCTACAGCTGCTCTGCCTGCCTGTCTCAAGTCTGGTTCGCCATGCTCACCTGGGGAAATGGCCTGTGTGTTCTGCAGTGTCTGTGATCAGGGAATGGCACTGCCTGATGGGAATGTCACAGATCTTTGGAGATTGTCTGAGTAACTCTATTGCCCAGCTGGAGACACTGAAGTCCAGAGAAGCAAGAAGCTAGATCCGCTTGAGAGGAAGCGGTCTGTGAGAAGGGACTTTGTTTTAAACACTGCTGTGACCCTGGCACCTAGACCAGTACCTAGGATATAGTAGGTGCTCAGGCAACACTTATCAAGTAAAGGGAAGTCCAGCAGAGGGGCGCTGAAGGCCCCAAGGCTCAGGGTGGACTGTGAAAGGTACCAGGGCAAACACAACCCCTGCCTGGTGGGGTATGCTGAGACTGAGCCCCAGCAATGCTGGTGTGGGCACAAGGGGGCAGGCTGAGGCCCCAGGCTGTCACTGGAGGGTGATGGATGGGCAGGGGTGTCTGGGTCACTGCTCACCTGGAGACAGGGAGACAGTTTCTTCTCCAGGGCATGGAGACTTGCCTTGGGCCTGAGGGTGGGATGGGGAGGGCGGTGGGGAGGCACTGAGGTGGGCAGCCAGGGAAGGCCTGAAAGGTGCTTGGCAGAGGGGGCAAGGAGCCAATGTCCCCACTGGAGGCACAGTCCTGGCTGTGCAACCAAATGTGGACACTTGGGGGGACCCTAAGATGGAAAGCCCCACTCAGGGGTGTTATGGGAGCCTCACGACAGCAATAGCCTCACAACAGCCTCACAACTCCTCTGGGGTGCTGGCCTGGCTCTAGTCCAGGGAGAAGGCCTTGGCCGCCATCCTGCTG
>NW_006785990.1:1117877-1151888 GCF_000442215.2 Lipotes vexillifer
CTGCTGAAGGTCTGGCTTATTCCAACCTGAGTCTCCAGACCCACTGCCCTGGAGACCCCAGGGTCCCATATTAGAAGGGCACCCAGAGACTTACACACTCAGTCTGATGATATGGAGACACAGGGGCATTTGAGCCCCAGCAGACACACCCCCTCTGCCCTCACAGCTCCCCACACCCCTGGTTACAGGTCTCCTCCCTGTACAAGGCAGGACCCTCCACCGTCACTCTCATGGGTCCACCAGCTTCCCACGCCTGGGACTAAGCCTAGATCTCCCCCAGCCCCACTATCCTCAAGGCCTCCACCTGCTGCTCCCATCCCCATCCCTGCTGGTGGAAATTAGCCTCCCGGCTCAGTGGCACCCAGGATAGCCGATGACCTCATCCGGGTTCTATGCGCCACCTGGCCCCAGCCAGCCCAGGGCTTAAATTGCAGCACAGAGGCCTTAAGCTAGACAGACAGCAGGAAGAATGTCCTCACTGTAGGCAGGGGGTGTATTGGGATGTACTAGAGCCAACGACTAGGGGGGACTTTTAAAAATAGAACCCGCAGCTCAGGCAGGGCATCAGGGGATGGGTCTCTCAGTTCCCTTCAGGGGCATGCCTCCAAATCACTGAGGCCATGGAACCAGCTGGACTGGGTGCTGGGACCTTCCCAGGGCTTGGAGCCTCTTGATAAGTCCTCTGGCGTGCTGCTGATACCCTGGGCTCAGGCGGCCCAGGCTCAGCGTTGCTGGCCAGGCAGGCCTCGGGGCACTAGGCCTGCCCTCCCAACAGGGCTGTGGTATTTCCTGCTGGGGCGCTGGAAGTCCTTCTGCACCAGGAACTTCTCCCCTAAGGGGATGCAAGGCCAGAGCTCTCTGGAAGAATCCTATTTCCACTGCAGCTCTGACCTGCTTCCCACAGAGGGCCAGTAGATGTCCTGGCCCGAATCTTTGAGACAGGGCAGTAGTGGCGTATTGTGGTGGTGGGACTCGCAAAGGCGGGGCCGGCTCATTCTCAGCAGGGGCCGGCACCCCTGGGCACACGTACTGTAACCCTGAGGCAGGTAGGCAGGCAGGCAGGTCTGGGATTGGCATCTCACTTCAGAGCCAGGCAAACTGAGGCTCCAACTTGCTCATGAGCTCCTGTGACCTTGGTAACCCCATGCCTGCTTCCTCACCCTCTGGCTAGGGGCTAGCAGAAAAGCACTGCGTGGGGCCGTCCCCTGTGTGCTGCAGCTCCTCCTGTAAGAAGGCTGGCCACGTGCAGCCTGGGTGGTAGCCCCTGTACCCACCCCACCCTGCCCACCAGCCCCACAGAATCAACCTTGGGGCAGTAACAGCCCCTCAAGTCCTCCCGTCGGTGGGTCTCAGCCTGAGGACCCACATAGAAATAGGTTCAGGAGGGAAACTCGGAGGGTGGAGGGGAAATGCCTTTATTTATCTTGGACAGGTGTGGCTGGGCCTGCAACATGAGCTGCCCTCCCACCCCCACCCTCTCCCAATCCCAGCCAGTCCTCCAGGAAGTGGGGAAGGGTGGGAGCAGCCGAAGAGGGAACAGTTCCAAAGGCCCAGCCTCCACCCCTGTCGGGCAGCTAGGCCTGAGGCCAGGGCCACGGTCTGGGGCCTTGCCTCTTGGCGCACGAGTTGCAGCTCTTGACTTTATGGCGGCGACGTACGCTTTTGTTTGGCTCTGCTACTCACAGCTGTGTCACCTTAGAAAAGTCAGTTCACCTGCTCAGCCTCAGTTTTCTCATCTGTAAAATGGGGATGGTACGTTGGTAAAAGTACACATGAGAGTTCTTTCTAATGTGCACTTATGAAAATACACCTATTTTTCCACATGGGCTGCTTGTGAGGATGGGGGAGTGGTGGAACTGAGCCTGGGCCCAGGGGGGTCCTGCCTTTCTGCTCCAAGGCCTCCACTTCTTACGGCCTTACCCACAGGCCCAGCAGGCTCACCTCTGCCCCTTTGCTGTTCTCGGTTCCAGTATTTGTCAGACTCTCCTGGCTATGGTGGCGACACAGAGGACAGAGGGTCCCCGAGAGGGGAAGGGGGACAGGCTGAGATTATTCTGGGGCAGCTGCACTGGCAGTTCCTGGAATTTTGAGGCCATGGTGCTGTTTCTTGGGCAGCACCTAGCAGTGCTGACAGCAAGTGCTGTTTATAGCCATGCTGAAGGTCAGGCAAGCCTCTGGAGGGCTGCTGCAGGGCTGGTTCCCGAATGAACGAATGGGGAAGATAACCAGACAGTGGCCCACAGCTGGGGAATACATCCTTAGAGGTTCCCAGGCCAGGCCCTCTCCCAGCATGCTTCTCTCTGGTGCACAGAGCTGCTCCTGACCCCGGGAGGTCCCTGAAGTGAGTGGGCATGAGGCTGGCTGGGTCCTGGGGAGCGGGCCTTCTGAGGTCCTGGGCCGGGACATAGGACAAGAGCAACTTCCCTGGCAGGCCCCGGGGGCTCCTCGGGCTGAAGGAGTTGTGAAATGGCAGCAAGTGCGAGGAGGGCAGGGCTACCTGGGTGATGTCTGCTGGGCCTGCTGGGGCAGCTGTCCTGCCTGGGAGATATCTCCCCAGTTCCCTGAATCTCCCTCTTGTCCAGGGGCTAGCCATAATTGAAAGGCCCCCACCCAGAGCCCTTCCATTCCCAAACACAACTTCTCCACCCCTTTGAAGCCAGGATCCACCTCTGCCCAGGAAGCATTCTAAGTGGCATGAAGCAGACTTTGCCATCCAGGACCTAGAACTGGGGGACAAGAGGAGAAGAAAGAGACTCAGAAGGCCAGGGAAGGGTGTGGTCAGCTAGAGAGGGGGCCAGTGACCCCTGGCTTTGGCACAGGGAAGTCACTGGTATGTGTGGAGTGGTGGGGGCCAAAGTCAGATGGCTGATGTGAGCGGGACGGGAGATTGTAGAGGCCAGACCTGTTGGTCACTTCTTGGAAATGCCTGGTGGTGAAGAAAGGGAGAGAAACACGGCAGGAGCCGGCAGGAGCCGGCTGGAGCAGCTAAGGCTTTCGTTTTCAAGACAACTTTTTTAGAGCAGTTTTAGGTTCACAGCAACGTTGAGAGGAAGATAAAGGGATTTCTCATAACCCCCCTGCCCCCATGCATGCACAACGTCCCGCATTACCAACGTCCCCCTCCAGAGTGTACACTTGTTATAACTGATGAAACTACACTGGCACATCATTATTACCCAGAGCCCATAGGTTACGTTAGCGTTCATGCTTGGTGGGTACGTTCTATGGTTTTGAACCAATGTATTATGACATGTATCCACCATTATAGTATCACAGAGAGTATTTTCACTGCCCTAAAAGCCCTCTGTGTAAGGAGAGGCTTTTTGAGCATAGATAAGACTCTGACTTTCTTATCAGCCAGGGTGGGGTTGGAGAGAGGGGCCATGGGAAGACAGAAGCTTCCAGCGAGAGGGCGAGGGACGGAGCAAGGCCCCAGGGGAGGCCAGATGGGAAGGGAACAGAGCATGGCATGACAGTAATTTAATCACACAATGTAAAATGCACTTAGGGCTCCCTGGAAATCCCCTGGGATGTCAGCCTGGGAAGGTCAGGAGGAGATGCTGGAAGCTGCACAGTTCACAGCACCCACTGCCTGCCCTTGGCTCCCATCCCTTGCCGCATCTACACTGGCAGGTCTAGAGGGAAAGGAAGTCAGGGACCTGTCTGGCTTTAAGCACTAGGAGTGATGGCCGGGACCTTCTGCGGAGCCCAGTGGCCCCCTCTGCTGCCAGGGAGCCGGGGAAATAGGAGCCAAGGGCGTGGGTGTGCCTGAGCCCCAGCCGGTGCCTTGCTTCCCTGGGACCCTGGACAGAACTTCTCTCCCCTCCAGCTGATGCTCAGGCCCCTCTAGGGACAGGAGGCTGGCTCAGGACCGATGGGTCAGGGCTGACCCTTCGCACACCACCCTCTGCCAGCCCCCGATCTTGTGTCCTCTGGAGGCAGGGGCTGCAGCCTCCCAGCCTCCAACCCCTGGCACCTCCCAGGGGAAGGGGTCAGGGACAGCACTTGCACCTCCTCGGTTGGGAGCTTCCCTGAAATTGTCTCAGCTCTGCACTGTCTTTGTATAATGCCCTATTTAATGATGAAATCCTCTCCACAATCCCGGGAGAAAGGCATCACTGCTGTCTTTACGTAGAGGTCATGGAGGCTGGCACTGCAACCTCAGATCTGGCTCAGACTACAGCCCATGGTCTTTGCTCTACTGCTTACCCCCAAGGCACCCGAAGGTCACGGGGCCCACAGCTGCTCCCTGGCACCGGCTACCCCTGTGCCCCCTCTGGGGTGCCCTAGACCATGGCCCAGCAAGGAGGGTGGGCTAGGTGGCGATCTTGGCCCCCAAGCACCTAGAGCCTCTGCCTTAGGGGCTTCCGAGACAGGACCTCGGTCCTGGAGCTCTGCCCATGGCTGGGTTCCCTGTTGAGAGGTGGCTGGTGACTAGAAAAGGTGAAAAGTGAAATGGGAATGAAACAATCATTACAAAGAATTTTTCAAATGCTACAGAGGGGCTAGAAAGACTTTAAAGAAAAAGAAATCCTCCAAGGATTTAGGAGCTTTGGGTCTTTTCTGGGTCAAGGAAAGCAGAGGGAGGGGGCTAGGGAGTCAGACAAGAGGTACATGGGTACCTCACACCTGGACCGCACTCTTCACAAGCCCTGGGCTCTGGGCAAGCGTTCAAGGGTGGCCGCACCCTTCTGCCAGGCAGGCTGCTCCTGCAGAGGGAGGAGGGATCTGACGGCCCTTGGCCAGAGCTGAGGGGCAACTTCCTTAGAGTCCCTGCCTCCTTCTCTAGGGAGACCTGGGCAGAACTAGCAGAGCACCTCCCTACAAGAGGATTATAGCATCCTCCACCCCACCAGCCTGAGGGGTCTTGAACCCTGCTCAGGGTAGCCAAAGGTCAGGCCAGCTGAGCCCTGACGAGCACACACAGGTGCAAGGAGAGGCGCCAGGGGCAGGCTGCAGCCAGCTTGGTGGCAAATTCCTCAGGGGGTTTGGCTGTTGACCAAGCCTGGGGGAGACTGGGCTCTTCCCTGGGAAAAGGATCATCTCAGTCTATACCTGAGGGTGAAGGGGAGCCAGCCAGGGCCCGGCAAGGGGAAGGTGGGAGCCCTGTGGGAAGGTACGATGTTAGCTAACCCATGCCTGAGGGAGAAATAAGTCCTCAAGGCAGCTTGGAAGGGAGGGCATTCCAGATGGCCCCGTGGTTTGCCCTAGCTGATCTGGCCCCAGCCTCTCTTGGATGTCATTCTGGTGTCCTTGTTCACACTTAACCCATGATCTCCTGGACACAGCTCAGGTCCTGCCTGGCAGGCATCACCTCTGCAGGCATGAGGTCCTCCCCTCTGTCTGGGGTCTGTGGCTGCCCTGCCTGGGAGCTCCCTGCTGCAGGCTGATGGCCCCCTTCTCTGTGGTTGCTTAGAAGCATCTGGGGGAGCCCTGGGTCGGGAAGCCCTGGCATGGGGGTGTCCTGCTGTGGGGAAACCCTGTGGGCAGTCCACTAAGACAGCAGAGGCATTGTGCAATTCACCCTGAATGGAAGCATACTGGCGTCTGCTACTTTCTCTGAAATGCTTGAAACATAATATGGATTGATGGATGGAGAGAGGGATGGACACTTGACCAGCAAGTTGAGTGAAATGCTGCAGTAGAACCTCGGTGGTGGGTATTCGGGTGCTCCCCGTAGCATTAGTCCTGCCTTACTGTGTTTGAAGGTGTCTATAATAAAATACCCGGAAGAGCAGAGGCCTGAACGTGAAGCTAGAAGGTGTAGGGAAAGGTGATTTTCTTGCAGGACAGGCCTGGCTGGGCAACTCAGTTTGCCCTCAGGAGTCCCCTCTCAGCCTAGAAAATGTTTTGCTTTTCTTTGTTGTCGTTTTTTACCCTTTGCTTAACCGCTTAAATCAAAGGAAACAACACACTCCTGTCACTAGTAGAGGCTCTGTACGGCCATTGATTTGGGGATAAAGGCGACGTGTGTTTTGAGATGGCCCGAGCGCTTCCAAGATGCCCCTATGGAAGCCTGGAGAGTAGGCGGGACTTGGCAAACCGGACAATGTGGCTTCCTGACAATCAAGGCATTTGTTTCTCTATTGTCCTGGCCTCATCCCAGCAGATTCCAGGGGCGGTGGGGAGGCTGCTCAGGGCACAAGGTGGCCAGTGTTTAAGAAGGTACCACAGTTCCTGGGTCTGAAATGGCGGGTCAACGGCAACTGGCAAGAGTTCTCCTGGTCTTGCTATAATCACTGGGTTAACACACATGGTTCCTGGCCCACCCTGTAGAGCCTATCTGGGAATGGGCCGGAGGCTGGTGACTGCAGGGCTCTGGTTACGATGAGAGTTCCCTCCGAGGGGCCTGGCAGGAAGTTTCCATCCATGTCTGAGAGGCCAGAATCTGGCCAGAGGCCCACCGAGGCCTGGCACCCAGGGTATGGGACTGTCCCCAGGACCTCTTTGGGCTCCTTCTAGGATGGTCCTCAAGCCTGGGCCAGAAAATGGCTTCTGCCAGCATTAGGAGCCAGCCTTGTCCTTGGGGTATAGCCAGGAAGGTGACTGGGATGTGCCCAGAGAAGCCAGGAGGACTGGCTGGTGGGCATGTTGGGGAGGAAAAGCCAAGGGACACCCTCTAGGTGCAGCTCGGTGGGGGGTGACTCCCAGGGGCTCCTCTTTCCTATGATGTCACTGGAGGCAAGCCCTGCCCGGCACCCCATGTGATGTCACAGCGTGCTTCCACATTATGTCGTGGGGGTCAGGTTATAAAATCATTCTATGTGATGTCAGGAGGGGGTGCAGCCAAAGTCTCCACGACATCCCATGAGACGCCTTTAGGGGTGAAGCTTCACCACACTCCACGTAATGTCACTAGGGGCCGGCCCACAAGCTATTTTAGGTGATGGCACTAGGCCTTCCAGAATTTTGCATTTCATGGGATGTCACTGCATAGGAGGCCACCATGGCATTCATGGTGCTATTACTGGGGGCTGGACATGCAGAATTTGGCATTGTGCATGTCACTGGGAGTGTGGTCCCTGGGAGTGTGGTCTTCCGGACATTGCATGGGGGGTTGGTGGGGTGGCATATCCATGGCATTCTGTGTGATCACACTGAGGGTAGGGCCCCCAGACTCTAGCATTCTGTAATGTCACTAGAGTGCAAGATTTGGGAACTGGCCTCCACATCTGCACCTCCCCTTTGGGAAATATGAAGCCAACCACAGAGCACTGAGCTCCATGTCCCAGCTGACCTTGCTCCCACAAGCAGGCCTGACAGCTCTGCCAGCCCTCTCTGCACACCTGCCACAGTAGAGTACGACACACTTACACTAGGATGCTTTTGTGAGGGTACATTTGGCCTGCCTGCTGGCCTGGCAGCACCTCTATGGTGGTGCTGAGTCTTAGCAGCTGCTGAATTCTTCTGGAGCCTGGAAAGTGTGCCATGGGTTTTCAAGGTGCAGATGTTATAGTAGGCTAACTGGTGTAACAAACAACTCCCAGTTCTCTTAGCACAGTGGAAGTTTATTTCTCATTCATGCAACATCCAATTCGGTGCTCCTTAGTCATCTCTCCTCCAAGCAGTGACTCCATGATCCAGGTCCCTTGCAGACAGTGGCTTGGCTGTCCTCCTCTGGGTCCTCTGCATCCAGGCAGCTGACAAACAGAGAGTGTGCAGGATGGCAAGATGGTTGCTAGAGGCAGGCCTGGAAGTGGTGTGCATTGATTTCAGAGCTAGTCTCATGGCTGCACTCAGATACAAAACACCAAGAAATGTGGTAGCTCTGTGCCAGGAAAAGGAAGCAGGCTTGGTGGTCATAGTGAATGAAAGACAAAATGGCAAGCCTCTACTGGATGATCCCTGGTGATTCTTCCCTGAGGACAGGCCCATCCTCAGGTCACCCTTCTTATGTTCACCTCCCATCTGCTACCCTCTCAGATCACACCGGGCAGCAAGGCCGCCCAGTCCCAGCTCAGCCCTGGTGACCTTGTGGTGGCCATTGACGGCGTCAACACAGATACCATGACCCACCTGGAGGCCCAGAACAAGATCAAGTCTGCCAGCTACAACCTGAGTCTCACGCTGCAGAAGTAGGTGGGAGCTCTCCAGAGCAGGGGGCAGAGGTTGGGTGTGGGCACCAAGGGCCTGGGAGAGGAGCTGTCCAGCATGGACCCAGCCTTGTACTACCGGACCGCACAGGGAAGTGAGGACAGCCTCTGGACAAGAAGGACAGGCCCAAGTCATCAGGCACCTGCCATGTCTGTGCCTTACTTTACAGATGAGGCTCAGAGAGGGTGGATAACGGTGCTGCTGGTATGTGGGCAGCCGGGCCCGGAAGCCAGGGTCTTCCCTGCTTCCTCTGTGCACAGGCAGCCTCCCTGAAACCTAGCAGAGGCCCGTGGCTGCAAAGTACCCCAGAGCCGTGACTTCTCCATGCTGGTCAGGCCCAGGGGACACCCAGGTCCTCTGCCCTGGCTCCCTGGGTTCTGGATGTTCTCCCCTCTCCAGTCCTTCTCAGGCAGGAGCTCCTGGACCCAATGGCAACTGTCTTCATTTCTGGTTTTTCCAGGTCAAAGCGTCCCATTCTCATCTCCACGGCAGCGCCCCCGATCCAGTCCCCTCTGCCTGTGATCCCCCACCAAAAGGTAGGTGCTGACTGTGGGTGGCAGGCTCCACTCTGGGCCGTGGTTCCCGGAGTGCAGCCCCTGGTCTGCCTGCCTGACCCTCGGCTGGCCTGACTCTGGCAAGGTGGGGGGATCAGCCCGGCCCCAGCCCTGCCCTGCCTCGGCTGATGCCGGGGAGGTGGCGCAGACCCCCTGGGGAGAAGCGTTCAAGCCCCATAAAATGCTGCATGTAGGGGTGCCCGCCTGGGTGCTTAGCCAACACCCTGGGCTCATGGGCGGGCTAACAGGAAATCCACTTAGGCAGCGGTGTTTTCAGGAAAGGGACCATTCTCCCAGCCAATTAGGGACAAGTGTCCAGAAGGCTTTGACCCTCATCCTCCTGAGGGCACTGGGGAGGGGGGTGACTGTGGCATGAAAGCCGAGGCCCAAGTTTGAGCTGGTCACCCCAGGAGGTGCTCCCAGGCATGGGGGGCCTGCTGGCCCTCAGGGTTTCTCCTGTGTCACAGGCTCTCTCCCTCCCGTTTCCCTTTCTCCTCCCAGTGGCACGCTCCTATACCACACTCAGAAGTGCTGGTGCAGCCAGCAGGTACCAGGCCCCTTCCCAGGTCCCTCTAAGCAGCTCAACCCTGAGGGACCCAGAGCATGGGAGGCCTACCCCACCGCTCCTACAGGACTACACACTCCCGCCGCTCTCCACACCTCCTTGCAGGACCTCATACTGACCCTGTCTGTCCAGTGGGGCAGAGTGGGTGATGGGCAGGGTGGGGAGAGGGGACAAGAAGATGACGGGGGTCTGGGGTGGGTGACAGATTGAGGAAGTGGGCAGAGAGCTGTTGGGGAGAAGCTGCAGAGGCAGACTGGGGGAAGCAAATGTCAGCCCCCCTCCTTCCTCAGTTTCCCCTCTGCACCTCTACTCTGCCTGTTCACCACCAGCCCAGAAGGCCCCCTCTCACCGGCCATGTGGGGCATTGCAGAGTGGGGTCAGCAGAGCAGGAGGCAGGGCTGTGCTCACCAGGTGCCCCCATTCAGGGGAAGGGGGAACAGGTGTAGGATGGAGGGGTCTCCCCACAATTCCCTGAGACCACACCACCTTTTCTCCAGCCCTGCCGGCAGGCTGGCTTGGCCTAGCTTTCTGTGTGGGGCTTTGCATTTTGTCCAGGTGGATGACAGCTTCAGGGCCAGGAGCTTCACCCCGCTCTTTTTGACAAAACCCTTCTCTTCCAGGTGTCCTTTCTATCCCCCTACCCTGACCTCGGTGCAGTAGGCTGCAGGTTCCAGGGTGGTGGGCTGCTAGGCGCTCACACTAACCCCTCTGTTTCAGGTTCACGCAGAAGCGCTGGGATGGGCGTGGCCTCTAACTGCTCTCTTCTCTCTCCCCTGCATGGTGCTGCCCCGGGCCAGGACCCTGCTCTGGACACGAACAGCAGCCTGGCAGCACCCAGCCCCAACCCCGAGGCGAGGGCCATCCTGGGCACCCCAGGCAACCTGGAGCTCGGGCAGACCTTTAGCTCCTCCTTCTCTCAGACCTCCGTCTTCTCCTCACACACGGAGGCCTCTGACGCTGGCCCTCCATGGGGCAGCCCGGGGGCCAAGGTCAGCCTGGAGGGGGCCCTCGACTCTCTAAGCCCGAAAACCCCGTGGGGTTCGAGCCAGCCAAGGCAGTATAACAACCCCGTTGGCCTGTACTCGGCAGAGACCCTGAGGGAGATGGCTCAGATGTATCAGATGAGCCTCCGAGGGAAGGCCTCAGGTGCTGGACTCCTAGGAGGGTAGGTAACGGGCTCACAGCTCTCCACTGGTTGTCAGGGGCCATCTGGGTCCTCAGTGCTCGTAGAGGCCTGGTCAGGTAGTCAGAGTGAGGAACTGGCCTCATTCTGGCCAGCCCCAAGCCCATGAGGCAGTGCAGGCTAAGAGCAGTGAAATCAATCATCCTATTGACATTTGCCATGAGCCGGGCCCATCATTGCTTTACACAACCTGGGGCTATGTGTCGGATTTTGCAGAGAGGGAAACTGAGGCTCAGAGAAGGTTAAGTCGAGGTCCAGCTGTCCAGCTACTAAGTGGCCAAGCTGGGCCTGAATACAAGAGACTCTGACTCCCAAAACTTTCACATCAGGTCACCCACCAAGACAGGACAAAGCCTAATACCTCCAGGAACTCTGGGGCAAAGGGACAGGCTGGTTGCCACCCCTTTGGGAGTCCTGAGAGGTGGGAGAGCAAGTTCTCTAGGTCTGGCAGTGGTCTAGGAAGGCTGCCTGGAGGAGGGAGCACCCGAGCTGGGTACAGAGAGACTGGGCAAGGGGTGAGGGGAGTGGGTTGGCAGGACTGACCCTGGCTAGGGTGGGGAAGCAAGGGAGCAGGACCCTGAGGAGAAAGGGGCCCTGCAGGAGAACAGCAGGCCACGCCCTGCTCCCCGAAGTCTAGCTAATGGTACTCTTGGAGCACAGGAGTTAAAAGAACCTAGAGCCAGAGCCAGGGTGGGCATTGCGGAGGGGCTGAGGGTTATCTCATTGTAACTTCTTCCATAGCCCCATATGCAACTGGTATAAACGTCTCTGGGCTGGAGGCAAAGCAGGCTGAGTCAAGGCATATGGCCCAGTGGCTAGGGGTTCAGGACTCTTCCATGAGACTGTCCGTATCTCAGGATTATGGGGAGGATTGAAGGAGGTAACACATGCATAGTGCTGAGCTCTGTTCTGGCACACTCACTACGTGCTACCTGCCATCACTGCCTGGACTCACACAACAGGCACATAGATGAGTCAGCATTTTAGTCCAGGTCGGTGTGATCCAAGCCCACACCCTTCCTTTGACCTAGCCACACACTGTATCTGTGCTCCGCCCGTTCACTGCTCCCCTGGGAATCCCCAGCTCCCCCAGATCCCATAGCTCTTTCTGGGATCCCGAGTGAAGCTGGGCGCTCTACGGTGTGAGCACTTGGACCCTGGCTTCCCTGGCCCAAGATGGCAAAGCTTTCTACCCCCAGGCTTTTTCCAGCAAGGGGCTTCTGCCAGAAAGCTCAGGGAAAGACAGAGTAGAAATGGACTCTTTCTCCTGCCTTGGGTGGGCTGATAGCTCTTCCTGGTTCTCTTTGGGCCTGGCCCCCAGCAGGGAGGTCACGCTCTGGTGGACCTGGACTTCCATGGGGCCCACCTGCAGTGATGGTAAGGTCTTCCCTCACGGAGGCCTCAGTCGAGGCTGGGGGCTGGTTAACAGTCCATATGCTTTATCTAACACAACTCTCTCAGCAACTTCAGAGGGGTGGCATCATTCCCTCATTTTATAGCTGGGAAATAGAAACCCAGAGAGAGCAAGTAATTTGCCCAAGGTCACACAGTTAACGAGTGGCAGATAGGACTGGCACTCAGGTCAGTCTGACTTCTCCCTGCATGGAGCCAGGGACCTACCTGCCTGTCCCACCCCTGTTTCTCCCGACTCCCGACAAGCCCTCCCATTGGCACAAGGGCTGCTCAGAACCTGACAAGTGTTAGATTATTACTTGACACTCAGAGCAGCAGGGTCCAACAGTTTCTTCAAAGGGAAGATGGGCTAGGGAGGGAATATGGTGTGTGCTTCATTCAAAGTGAAGGCTGATGCTGTGGTCCCAGGAGGAAGGGCAGAGCCTCTGACCTGGGCTAGCCGAGGGCTGAGGCCACCACCTCACAGGAGACAGGGTTGGCAAATGCTACTCCCCATGTCTGTTCATCGCACACTTAACCCATGCCGAGGGCTTTACACTCAGGATTCTGTTCAGTCTGTGGGGGGCACCACCCTCTGGGTATTATGAATGAGGAGACTGAGGCTAAGACAGGTGGGTAACTTGTCCAGAGTCACAGCTCTAGGAAGAGGCAGGGTCAGGATTTGAACTCTGTCCTGTCTGGCTGCAAAAGGAAGCTCCTTCCCATACTCTCTCTCTCTGGGTAGCTTCAAGGTGATCTCTTGGCAGCTTGTATGCCCTTTGGAGGAGTGGAGAGGAACAGAGGGGGTGAAAGAACAGCCGGGCCTGCAGCCCCCTGATCCTTGTCCTCTCTGGGCCTGGTACCGAAGGGCAGTGTCCCTCAGGCCAGTTGGCGCGAGGGCCCCCGGGGCGTTTTTATCTCTTTGTCTCATTCTCCCCAAGACCTGGCTGCCCCTCTCTGAGCTCTGTCTGTTGCAGGCATCTCAGCCTCCAGGTCCTCAGGCAGAAGCTAAGCAGGGGGCAGGAATCAATGCCAAAGAAGGAGCTGGCTACCTAGGCAGGGAAGGGCATAGGCAGCCCCTGAGGCCAGCACTGCCCTCTACAGGGGGCACTGGGCTGGTCAGGGCAAGAGCTGATCCTGCAGTTGTCAGCATTGGCCAAAAATGGAGAAGGAATTGGAGATCTGTGATGGCCCTTTCCTAACATAGCTCCACTTACAGCTATTTTGAGCCTGGGAGGACAGAGGGAATTTTATCAGCCCTGAGACAGAGTTGGGCCGCCTGGGACTGGTGGGGGTGGGGGTGGGGGGTCTCCCTGGCTTTGGTCTGGATCCCCAGGGTCATGGCCAAGGGGTGACCAGGGCCAGGCCAGCTGAGGCCCAGGCTCTCCCAGCCAGAGCCCAGAGTGGTCAGATATGGGAAGGTGGCAGGGTGTGGAGAAAGGGACACCACTTTCTGCCCTCTTCCCCCCTCAGGTTTCTGACAAGGGTCCGCCACTGCAAGGAATTTGCATTGAAAGAAACATAATGCAGGCAATGCCTCCCTCAAGGAGATGATACTCCAGGAGGCTGGCTCTCACATAACAGTGAGGGTGGGGTCCCTCTTGTAGTGTCCAAGCTGGGCTGCCTTGTGCGGGGTTTTTCCTGCAATACAGGACCTGCACTTCTCCCAAGTCTCCTCACTCTTCCATCCTGCCTCACTGCCCATCCACAGGGCCTTTAAGGGCAGTTACTGGGAACTGCACAGACCCCTTACTACTGTGCCCCGGGAGGAGTGTCCAGGGCTGCCTGACCCTCCTCTAGGAAAGAGAGCATGCTCCCGGGGCTGTGTGAAACCCCACTGCACACAAACCCCAGCACCACTGCAACTCCTGCTCAGGGAACAGAACTCCTGGAGCTGTCCCCCATTAAACAAGGGTAAGTCCAGAGCTATTGTCCGGCCAGGAGGCACCTGGGGCCTTGGCCGTTCCTGGAGCAGCCATCGCTAGTCCGGTCTCCATCTCCAGCTTCCTCGCCGGGGTCTACAGACAAGGTGTATGTAGGAGATTCATGTACATGGTAAATGAGCACCTATGAAGATGGACAAAAAAACCTTTCTCCCTGGCAAAACTTCAGGTACTGTGGACCTACGCTGCAGCTGGCATCTCTGACCCAAACTGAGCGGCTGTGATCGGGACTCAGAGCCCTTCCCCTCCTCACTCTGCACTCTCCTCACCCAGTGCCAGTCTGGGCTGCCTCTGCCTCCACAATGGCCAGACTGAGGACCATCCCTAGGTCCCTACACACAAACCCTCTGGCAGGACCCTCACTCTGATAGCCCTGTTTTCTTTGCTTTTTCTCTTCCCCACCCCCAGGTGGTAGCCAACTCTCCAGCCAAGTTAGTATCAAAGGAAAGCACGTGTGTGTGCTTGCCTGCATATCCCAGCATGCGACCGCGTGTCTGGGGAACTGAGCAGCGTGCGTCTGTGTCAGCGGCATGTGTACGTGTATGTGCATGCGTGAATGGGGATGCATTTGTGTCCCTGAGTGAGCCTGCATGTGTGTGGAGCTGAGAGTATGGAGTGGAGGCAGTGGGGAGGGGCGCTGGGGCTCCGGCAGATGCCCCAGACCATTGTGTTCCCAATTAGCTGCTGCAGCTGCTTAAACCGCAGGCTGGCTCCGGTGGGCGGTGGGTGGAGTGCGTGCTGACGCCGGTTCTGGGAGAGCCTGAAGACATTTCTAGCCCGGCCGGACCACTCAGAAGGGCTGTATCTGACCTTGTCTTTGCCTGGGGAGCACGCTTGACTGTTGAAGGGAAAAGCCTCCATGGGTAGAAGCTGGTGGGCCACCCAGCAAGTTGGACTTGGAGGGGGCGGGGGGCGCCTGAGCACATATGCACTGAAGAGTCTGGAGGAGCAGAGCCCCGGGCCACCCAGGATGAGTCCCTTCGTGGAGGAACGAAGCTCAGAATCCCTGTGGGTGCCCAGTGGGGCTGCTTTTTGCCTTTGGGCGCTCTGGACTCCGCTTGGGCTGCCGCCGCCTCTCACGCGTGGCCCAGCTCCTGTCTCCTAATCCCAACCGCCACTCCGCACCCCCTTCCGTTTCCGCTTCCCTGCGGGCGTGGTGAGAGAGCTTTCAATGCCTGGCGCCCCCTGCTGACGCTGGGCGGTAGCTCAGGCTGAGCCGGGGGCTCCAGGGATCTGGGAAAGCGGAGACTGGCAAGAAGAACCTTCCGCAAAGGGCTCTGGGGAGGGTGAGAGGATTTTTCCAACCAGACCCAGCCCGCCCACGTCGGTCGGGGGGACTTGGGGAACCTTCCTGGGATCAGGCTTAGGGAGGTCTCTCTCCACACCCTACACCACCAGCCCTCACCTTGAGCCGTGTAACACCACCTGTTGCCCCTTCTCTCCTTCCACCTCCCTCCCTTGCTCTCCTGCCCCATGCTCCCCTCCCCCAGCGCCGACTACCAGGAACGCTTCAACCCCAGCGCCCTGAAGGACTCGGCCCTGTCGACCCACAAGCCCATCGAGGTGAAGGGGCTGGGTGGCAAGGCCACCATCATCCACGCGCAGTACAACACGCCCATCAGCATGTACTCCCAGGACGCCATCATGGACGCCATCGCCGGGCAGGCCCAGGCCCAGGGCAGTGACTTCAGTGGGTAAGCGCCTCCCCTCCTCCACTGGCGCTCGATGCCTCCGCCTCGTCATCACCGAGGAGGGCACCGGGCCACTGGGCGCCATCGGAGACTTTGGGCTTCGGGACCAGCTGTCCTCCATCGTCTTGATCCTCCCAGGGTACAGCCCTTGCAGGAGAGCCAGCCTTCGCCCGGGGCCTCCCAGAACATGGTGTTCTCTCTTCAGAGTCAATCTCATGGTCAGCTTTAGGAGAAGGGTGGAGAAATGCAGCATGTGCTTTTCACAGCCTCTGCATTTTCCCAGGCTCCATGAGGGGGCTGGTTTACAAAGAGACTTCCGGAATCCTGTTAACCGGGGTCACATTCTGGATACCTCAGCTCCTCACAACTAAGCCATTCTTTGGGGGGAAGTTGCTGTGTTCTTCCAATGATGAGGGCAATTCAGATTCACGAGTGGGTTTCTTGTTTGGGAAGGGGCCTCCGGACCAGCCATCCACAGTGCTGTTGACAGTCAGCCCCGCCACAGAGCCGGGGGTGGGGGGGCAGGCACCCAGCACTCACCTCCTCCTGTTTGCCCCAGGGAAGCCCAGCCTCAGGGCAGTGGGATTTAGGACATCCTTGGTTCCTGACTTTGCTTGTTAGCAATGGTTGAAGAACTTGAGGGTTGAGTAGGGAAATAGTTGGATGCAAATCATTTGTGGATGAAACGGGTAATAGTACAGACATTAATGTGGACCTCTCTCCCTCTCAGAATTTCTTTCTGTCTCTGTTTCTCTTAGTCTCTGTTTCTTCTCCGTATTTCTTTCTTACCGTGTATGTCTCTCTTTCTGTCTCTATCTCTCTGTCTCTTTTTCTGTTTCTGTGTGTCTCTTCCTTCCTTTCACACACACACACACACACACACACACACACACACACAGAGTCCCTTACTGTATTCTACTTGGAAATACTGTTAGTATTGGCTTTCAGAACTGATTATCTCTGTGGTAACATCTTATCCCTGAGTCAGAATCTCTAGCAACTGAAGGCAAGAAATCTTAAAATGATGGTTGTCCTTTTTTCCAAAACTAGGAAAAACAGATGTTGTAAGAGGGATAGAGGCGTTCAAAAGTCCCGGAGAACTCCTATAGCATTTGGCCTTTGTAGAGCCCAGCCCTCGTGGCCATGACGAGTGTGCAGGTTATAAAGTGCAGGTTCCAGAGGCCAAAGGATGGAACGTGGTGTGGACTTACTGGCGCTCCTGGTCAAAAGGAGCCTGGCCCTCTCAGGCACGCAGTACTTTCTTCGAGCCACCAGGGGGTGGATGGTTGCTTGCCCTGGAGCCGTGAGTCAAACCCGCCAGGCTCAGGTCTGCAGTTCTTTGCAGAATTCTCTGGGCAGGGTTGACTTACTTAATCCCATCGTTCAAAGCAGAAAATATGACCATGCAAGTTTAAAAACACAACTGTTGCTCGTGTGTACCCAGGAAGACAGGGCTGCCTGATTAAGCCAAAGAGTTAACGGGGGTTTCCTGTTAACATGTTTGCCACGTGTGTCCTTGGTGTGCTCTTAAAAGTGGTAACATCGGGCTTCCCTGGTGGCGCAGTGGTTGAGAGTCCGCCTGCCGATGCAGGGGACACGGGTTCGTGCCCTGGTCCGGGAAGATCCCACATGCCGCGAAGCGGCTGAGCCCGTGAGCCATGGCCGCTGAGCCTGCGCGTCTGGAGCCTGTGCTCCACAACTGTAACATTGGAAAGGGAAGCACAATGGAAGATAATGGAAGAACTGCTGTTCACTAACTTTATGTTTTCTGCACCTTGGGAAAAGACTACAAATCATTTGGTTTTACCTCTAGGCCCCCCATGATATATTTTTTTAACATGATGCACTGTTGATCTAATCTAGGCTTCTCCTTCCTTTCCCCTCCCCTCCCATCCTTTTCCCCTCCCTTGCGTGCCTGGGAAGCAACATTCTTCCTTTTCCTTCTAACTCAGCCCTGCTGGGTTGATGCTGTCGTGGTGCCAGTGGGTAAACGCTGCCCTTGTCTACCATGAGGTGTTCCATTTCTGCTGTTAATTTCCATGATTCCTTCCTCACTGACAGTTTTCTTTTTGTCTCTCTCTCTCTTCCTCCTTTATCCACCCCACTCCCCCATAACTCATTTCTGATCCTAACCCTGCTCCCTTGTGTATGCGCCTCCCCCCGCCCTCCCATGATGGACATGCACTCACTGCTGGGTTTTCCTCTGCTTGGCAGGGCGTCACCGCTGGCGTAAGTAGACCCCACAGTATCTGTTCCGTCGTCCGTCTGTCTGGTTGCGGGATGGTGTGTGGGTTTGGTGGGACGTGCCTGAGGACAGTGGTTCTGTCCACGTTCCTCCTCACACCCACCTCACAGGTAAATGACATGCCCCGCGGCCTCTACAGGCAAGTGCTTGTCTTTTGGGGTTTTCGCCAAATAATGTCACTATGGACATAGAAATCAGAGTAATGACACCACACTGGCTGGGGGTGTATCCCGTGTTCTCCTTGCTGTGCTTTGCGGGGGCTCCCCCCAGCCTTTCTTGTCTACACTGGGACAGCATAGATCTTAATGTCAGAATCCACATGGGGCCATTATTCAGGGAGAGGATGCTAAGGGGGTCTGTTGGAGGCCATTCTCCAAATCCTCATGGAAGATGGATCTGGAGGACCCAGCGCCTGCCAGGACCACCCATAAGAGACGAAAGATGAGTCAGACTTGGGGGCAGTGTACAGTGGAGTAAATGCCCACCGGTGACCTTGATGTTGCGGGGACCATGGAGTGTTTTTGTTGGCAAGAAGTTCATGCTGGAGTGGCTCCAGAGAGTGGGCTCGGACCCAGGGTCCCAGAACTGGAGGGCCTGTTCTATCCCCTCTCTGTATATATTCTTCCTGAGCCCCAGATTCTCAAAAGGCACAGCAGTTCCTTCGTCTGGTTCCCGGTGTCTGTTGCGACAGCACCGCAAGTCCCTGGTCTTTGCACAGCATTGTGGGAAGGGAAGTCAACAATGTGACTCCCAAGGGACTCACTCCTGGGGTTTACTTTCTTGAGCCCTTGGAGATGTGGAAGGAACAGGGAGCACCTCAAGGGCATGTTCCAGGGAAGTGGCAGCCAGTGCCTTCCATCGGCTTCAGGACCCCTTAAGGCTCCTCCCTATGCCAGAAACGACCTCTCCAGCGAGATCCCAGCCTCTCATCCACCCCCTGGTCTTCCCTATCTGATCCCAGCCACAGGCTGACAGGCCTGTAGCTTTCCAGGCCAGGGCGAAGCCTTGAGGAAAGTAGGGGTAGCTCCACCCAACCTTGGTGAGTCGCCTTCCATCACCTTTCTCCACCTCTGCTCTCATAGCCCACCCTGAGCTGACTTAGGGGACCAATCCTGAGAGACTAGGCCAATTCTTCTGTCCAGCTCCTTGCAGAGAGGGTAGAAGACAGGGGCACTGGGGAGGTCCCTTCTCCAGCTAGCCAGCCCTCGAGGGAGCAAGGGCAGGTAGAGGCAGTCATAGCAGCAGGCAGGGCGATGCTGGACAGGGGGAGTGTCTGTGCTGGGCCATGTCTCCAGATGTGGAACATCTGGGGTGTGCAAGTCCCCAGTGGGCAGAAGTAGCCTTCATGAGCCCTGTCACTGCAGAGGGTCTGATGGAAAGGATGCTGAGCTGGGAGCTGGGAAGCCTGGGTTCTAACTCAGTGGGGCCCCTACGTGACGTAACCTGGAGCTAGTCGGCTAGCCTCTCTGGACCTCAGTTTTGGCATGTGTAAGAGGAGGTGGCTGGGCCACCGGTCCACAGGCTGGGGAGACAGGCTGTTATTGCTGTGAGCTTCTCCTGAGCCCACCCTGACTGCTGAGAGGGCCGGCTGGGCAGCCTAGATTACCCAGCCCTCCCTGGTTGGGATGAGTGGTCATCCATAAAGCTTTTAATGTATCTTGCCCTGAAGTCTGATCTGGGCTGAGAGACCCTGGACTCAAGGGGCTCTGGGGTCCCTTCTGATTCTGATCTAGGATTTGTTCATTCAACTACGTTTTGAGCACCTACCATGTGCCAGACCTTGGGAGTCTAAGGGAAGGTCACCAGGTCCCCCTCAAAAAGCTGTGCTGCCCTGGGGCAGAGGACTAGTGACCCTCCCTGCAGCACTACACCCAGTTCCCTCGGGCGAGAAACTGCGCTATCCGTGGGTGATGCCAGGCTTTAGGGGCCTGATTGCCTTGTTTCTCCAACCGCCTCCTCACCGAGCTTCCCTGTCTTTGTAGAGTGGGAGCCCACAGTCCTCCTCCAGGGCAGTCATGCCATTGGGGGCTCCCTGTTTGGATCCCAAGCTTTGAGGAGGCCAAGGGACTGACCATGAGGAAGCCTCTGAGTCCCCCAAATGGGCTGTCCTCACCCAGCCCCAAACTCAGGACCTGCTCAGGGAGGTTGAAATTACTTCCAGAAGACCTCTTCTGCCTCTTCTTTCCTTAAAGGAGATACAGCTCCTGGGGGCGGGTGTCTTCAGGCCTGTGTCTAGAGTTAGCCTGGGGGAGGGGGTACTGGCAGGAGGGTCTGAGCCTCCTGACCCTCCGTGAGCGGAATTCACTGTCTCGCTGTGACCACCCTGAGCACTGAGGACCCAGGTCAAGCCCTTGTTTCAGGCTCTCAGAAGGGCATGGTGGATCCAGACAAGTAGGGGTTACCCACATGCACGGGGGGTGCACCAGGGGGAGGTGCAGAGGTCGGGGGCAGGCTTCCAGCCCTGCCCTTGCCCATGGCCTCTCTCTGCATTTCAGGAGCCTTCCTGTCAAAGACCTCACCGTAGACAGCACCTCTCCTGTGTATCAGGCTGTGATTAAGAACCAGAACAAGCCGGAAGACGAGGCTGACGACTGGGCCCGCCGCTCCTCCAGCCTGCAGTCTCGCTCCTTCCGCATCCTGGCCCAGATGACGGGGACAGAATATAGTAAGGGAGGGCTGTGGGGTGGCAGGAAGGGGCGACGATGAAGGGCCAGCGAGGGTCCTGGGCCCTACTCCACAGTCCCACGGAAGCCGGGGAGTCGAGCCCCCCACCCTTGAAGATGAGCTGGCCTCGATAGATAGTTAGCAGCCTGCTGCGCCCCTTCTGGGTCCCTGGGGCAGGCACAGTGACATCAGCCTGCTGCTGGGCTCCTGGACTCCAGCGGTGGGCAGCGGACTGGCTGTGGTGCTTTCCGGATTGGGATGGGAGGACTTTGCAGGCCACGCCTCTGGCTGCTCCCTCCCACCTGCGCCTCTTCCTCTCATGCCCCCTTTCTCCCCCTGCCCTGTGCCCAGCACACAGCCTTTTCTCTCCAGAGGTCACAGGTAGGGAGCAATAACTGTCCCATCATGGGTGGGGACTCCGTGCCCACCGAGCTCTAGTAGCTTTTCTTCCTGATGTTCCCTGTGATGCCTCCTGACCTGCAACTTCTGCCCACAGTGCAAGACCCTGATGAGGAAGCTTTGCGAAGGTCAAGGTAAGTGCCTGGACTCAGGCTCTGTGGCCTTTTTGCCCGTTCTGATCCCCTCCCTCCCAGGGCAGCCCCTAGGTCAAACGACTCATGGAAGGAACGTCTCAAGTTAATGCATTTGGAAACTCCCGACCCCTGAAGGGCTCCGGCAGATGCTGGCTTGGGGCGTGCATCCCGGGTCAGTGAGGTGGGTGCCTGGAGCTGAGTCTCTATCCCCTGGGCCCGGGCTGCACGAACGAGGACTCTGGGCTCTCCCGGCTCTGTCCCTGGGCAGCGGGCAGGGCTGCTTTGGCCTTTGCTGGGCTGTTGAGAATGAGGGCATCTCTCCCTGTGAGGCACCGGGCAGGCTGCCTGGCCTGCCCACTCATCTCAGGGCCTGTCCCCTGTGAGTCTGAAGGGTAGGCACTGGGAAGCAGGCACGCAGAGGGCCATGCTGGGCGGGGGTGACTGACCCTTGGACTCAACTCTCCATACCCATGTTGAGGTATCAGTTCCACAAATTGCTCAAAGCACCACAGCTGCTGCAAGGAAGCAAAGCCCTGGGTATGAGGAGTGGCTTGTGCAGGGCTAGGTGTCTCGGAGTATGGTCTCCCCGATGGTGGCAGGCCTGAGGCCCCAGCCACCGGCCTGACACCTTTGGCCTGTCAGGTGCTCATGGCCCTGTGCATGATGGGGGCACACTGCCCTGGAACCCATTGGAACCCGCCAGGGCCTTCCATGGGGAGGCATGAGGCCCAGTGTGATTGTGCTTACACTTCTGGAAGCAAATGTGTCATCTGCATGTCCTTCCTGGGAGAGTCTGCCTTGGGCCAGCACATCCTGTGATGGCCTCCGTGTGAGGGGCTGGGGCCCAGAGGTGCCTTTCCACCCTGGGCCAAGCTTTCTGTTCTTGCTAACCAGTGTGTGGTGGCCACAGGACTGTGTGGAGAGTGGGACTCTGGGGTCAGCTTGAGTTGATGTGGATTTTCTTTTTGAACCTCTATTGCTGCCAACTGAAGTGGCTCCCACTCTTTGGCCAGGGCATCCAATCCGGAAGTGTGGTCCTCCCTGGCCTGCTAATAGTGGCATGCGGTTCCAGTGGTGGTTCTTAACGTGTCGGTGCCTGCAGCGTGTCTGTAAAAAGCCTGAAATGCGATGGTGTTTGATTTAGTGCAAATGGTAGTATGGAGCTATAGGAGGCGTGACTAAGCTGTCGGCTCTCCCCATCCTGTGCTCCTCTGCTCCTGCGCCATTTCTGTGTTTGTCTCACCTCCTCTTCGGAGCCACTCACAGAGATGCTCCAGTGGGCAATGTAGTCTTTACTGAAGATTTGATGGAGGGGCTTTACAGTACATACCCCATAGCAAACCGCTTAGAGATCTCCAGGTCCCTTCCATCAGGAAGCCAGCAGGGGCCTCTGCACTTTTTTTTCCAGCCGCCGTCACCCACTCTCAGTCCTTCTGGTTACTTTATGTTTCTCCCACCCGTCACTCTAAGTTCGCATCTCAGTAACCAGACACTGTTTAGAAGGTGGAAGGGTACTGGTGGAGGTAGATTACAGGGAACCTTTGTCTTCCATATTTTCCCTGGAATATTTGCAGGCTCTGTGAAGTTATTGAGTGAGAACACAAAAGGCAGTATCAAGGGTGGTCTGCAGGCCTTGGCGTTGGCCTTCCCTTTCCCTCCTTTCAAAAGCATCTCTTGGGGCTTGTTCGGCCTGGTCCTGTAGGCCCTCTCCCCCCGGGGCCTAACTGCCCACTAGCTCCATTCAGATCCCAGCAGAAGGCAGGGGGTCTTGAAAACTCTGCCGCAGGTCTTGGAGTCTCTCCCCCAGCCCCTGCAGGTTTTGCTGGAGGGAGAGCTGGAAAGGGGGCGCCGAGAAGAAACTCTAGCCTGCTCCCTCCCTCCGTTCAGGCCCCCATCCTGAGAAAGCAGCTCCCCCACCCCACCCCGCCAAGGTCCTGTGCCACTGTCAGCCCCTCCCTCTGGGGTCTCTGGCCCTGCAGTGTAGGCTCTGAGGCAACCAGCAAGCCTTCTGCCCAGGACTGGAGGGGCCTAAGCCTGCTGCCCTTCTTTTTTTCTGACTTTAATTTCTGGAAGGCTGTCTTCATGGCCTCTCCTAAAATGCCCATTCTTTCCATGGCCACAGGAGGAAGGTAGGTGTTTTTATTTCCCTGAATCCCAAGCAGCCTGTGGCCCAGAAGTGAGAGGTGGGGGGTCCAGTGGGTCCAGTGGTTCAGTTCTGTTTGTGATTAATGCCCGAAGTAGCAACTGGCCACTGGTCACGGGTGGGGTCACAGACTCATCCGAGTGGCCATCTGAACAGAAGGGAACACACTTACCCCCGCCCTGGGCCCAGGCTGGTTAGGGATCTTGCTCCCTGGGGATCTGAGCCCCACTGATATCTGTCCCCCCTCCAAGTTGGAATCTGCACCCTCAGATCCATCTTTTTGGCTGAGGGCAGACACGGCCTCTGCCCTTCCCCCTCCCGGTTTAGCCTGACTCGCGGTGGGGAATCTGAGGGTCTCTCACGAAGGCCGCACCTCCCCAGAGAGGCTTCAGTGCACCCTGCTTCCAGGTAGCTCACTCCGGCACGGCCTGAGTTTGCCAAACCCAGTGCCCAGCAACCTGGGCACTGTGGCAGCCTATACAGGCTTATACATCTGCTGGGGCGCTTTTTCCTTCCTGTTGCTGTGTGCTGGGAAAGCTGGCAGGGATGCCAGGTGTTCTGTACCAGGAAGGGCACTGGTGGCCTCAAGGGCAGTAGTAATCTGCAAGTTAGAGGACCCTGCAAACTTGCCCCTCACCTGTCACTGCTCCACCTCCGAGGCCTGCCCCTGCAGAGTCCCAGAGCAGCTCAGCCCTGCCCTGCCCTCCCCTCCCCTCCTCTCCGGCCCTGGCTCCTGGCACTGTGACGCTGTCTCTGTATCTAGTAGCAAGTAGCTTCCCTCCGAGGCTCTAGTACCCACCTGCTGGCCTAATCTCCAGGGACTCTATCTTTACAAGGGAGGCAGGGGAGGCCCTGAACAGTCAAGGCATCAGTGCAGACTTGGCTCACCTCCCAGGAAAGACCCAGCACCTTAGCAAACTGTCCAGGTGGGCTTAAACACCAGCCTACTGCCAGGTTCAACATGGGTACAAGATGGCTCCCAGCCTTCACCTGAAGTAGCAGAACCCCATCCAAAGCTGAGCCTCTAATCTCAGAGAGGTCACCGCGGCTTCTGTCTGACTTCCGGAAGGCGTTCCAGGGCCCAGATGGCTCAGAAGTTTCGGTCCACGTTGGGCGGCCCTGACAGGGGTGGGAATACAGGCAAGCCTAGCTTCATCCTAGGCAGGGCTTGAATCTGCAAGGTATCTGAATCCCACTGCTTGGGCGTAACCATCCTGGAGGGCCCCGGCGTGTAACTCAGGCATCTCCTGGCCCCCACCTTGTGGTGCCGCTGTCTACACATTCAGTCTCTGTGTCTACATAATGCTCACCTCAGTAAAGAACTCCGCATCTCTTCCTGGTCCCCAAGCATTAAGGAAAAATGTTGATTTTAGTGACCAGTTCCCAGAGGAGCTGAAGGTGAGGGTTGCGTTGTACAACAGTGCATCCGCAAACAATGTAAAAACCCTCTGAAGTCCCTTCTCCGACGTGCAACCGTCCAAGGTTCTGTTTCCTCTCCACCCCACCCCCACTTCTAACAGAGCACCAGGACTCACCGGTTTCCCCTCCTCCCCCTGCAGCCTCCCTGGGCATGTCGGTGTCCTCCTTCATCCCTGTGCACGCTCAGCTCTGTCCCGGCTCACGGGCAGACTCTCCTGGTGCTGGCGCAGCTCAGGGCTGGTAGCGAGAGTTTCGTGGATTTTCAGTCTTTGGTGTTCTGCCAGCCTAGCAAGTTCAAAATTCACAACTGGACAGACCAGGACAGCCCTGGGGTCACCTGAGCAGCCCTCGTTTGTGTCCTGGGACCTCCCTCCCTTTCTCTTTCACCCACTCTCCAGTCTCCTCCCGTCTCTTCTCTTCCTCCCTCTTCTTGCTGCTCTCTTTGGCTAGCTGTGAATTTCCCAAGAGCTCCAAGCAGAGCAGACTCACTACGCTCGCCGATTCTCCAGGACTGTTCCTGACCCTGTCACGGAGCATTGATGAAAAAGGCTTGGGCCTGGCTGGGCAAACTGGCCGCTTCTGTGTCCTGGGTGGTCTCTATGGGCTGGTCCATTGTTGCCACCTGTGGTGCTGTCTGCAGGGGTATGTGGGCTCCACCGCAGGGCCTGGGCTTCTGCCGTCATTGCCCCTTCTCCCCAACCTAGGAGAGGCAGTAGCAGGGGATGCCTGGCACTTAGATCGTGGTTCTGCTCTGAGTTTCCGTGTGGCTTTAGGCTATTCATGTGATGTGTTTGGGCCTTGGCTTCTTCTTGGTATTAGGCAAGTTTGGACCAGTGGTTTTCAAATATGTTAGCAGGGGGCCCCTCTTGTCAAACAGGATCTTACACAGAGACCCATATGCAGGACTTAAGGTATAGGGGAGAGTCTGTCAGGTAATACAGATGTGGGAAGGTGGCCAGGTGTACGTGTGGGGACACAAGACTGTTACCATATAGAAATGTAAGACCAGCATTGCCCCATCCTCTGACTTTTAAAGACCTAAAGCCGATCTTCCTGATTTTTATATGCTGGCAATTCGTTTGTTAAACTATTCATCTTGAGACAATTGCAGATTGGCATGTAGTTATAAGAAATAATACAGAGAGATCCTATGTAGCCTTTACCCCCAATGGTAGCGTCTTGGCAAAACGATAGTACAATATATCCCTACCAGGGTGTTGACACTGATATAGTCGAATGCAGAATACTTCCATCACCCCGGGATCTTCCCATGTTGCCCTTTCATACCACACCCACCTCCCTACTGCGCACGCCCTGTCCTTAACCCACAGCAGCCACTAACCTGTTATCCGTTCTCTGTTTCTATAATTTTGTCATTTCAAGGATGTTATGCAAATGGAATCATACAGCCTGAGACTTTATGGGATGGGCTTTTTCAGTCCGCCTAATTCTCTGGGGGTTCATCCAAGTTTTGGAGTGTACCAATGGTTCATTCATGTCTTTTTATTGCCAAGTAGTATTCCATCATCTGGCTATAGCAATTAATTTTTTAAATGAGTTTTCAACACTGTCCAGGTTAAACACACTGCGTTTGTGGCTAGATGCGGCCCCTGGGCCACCAATTTGCACCTCTGTTCTGGAGGATGTTAGAGGCCCCTCTGGCCTGGAGGATCTAGGATTCTGGCATATGCGGCCCTGGCCTTCCCCAGGCACACTCTCTCCTCCATTTCTACATGTCTGGCCGTTCCTTACCTGCTTTGTCCTATGCCCTCGGCTGAGCAGGCTGTGGGTTGAGCCCCAGAGGCCCTGCTGGCGGGAAGTCCTGGCCCTCAGTATGTGTGCCAGTGGCCTTGTGAGTATGCGTTTGCACGTGTGTGCCTGGCTATGCTCAGGCCTAGGTGGGCGGGGCAGTCAGTGGTGTTTGAAGGCTTCTCTCTGGGGACAGAAAAGGGTTGGGAGAGACTGGGGCAGCACAGGGAGATGGCAGGTCTGCTCACCAAGCCTCATCATGGGGACAGGCGTTCTTCCTTCTTGATGCCCAGCTAGGGGACAGAGACCATGCAAGGCTCGCCTGCCTATGGGGTTCAGTCCCGAGAGCCCACAGCCAAAGCAGCCCTGCCCAGCCCTAACCACATGGGCCAGGGAGAACCCAGAGACCCCCCCATTTGCCCAGCCTGCCCTCAGACTCTTTAGCCAGGCCCCTTCTCCATGGCTCACTCAAGTCGGGAACCTCAGTCCCTCCATCCTGGTCCTTGCGACTCTGCCTGACCCCCTGGAAAGTACCCCCTGGGTGGCAAAGCCTCTCTAAGCTGAATCCCTTCCTCCCTCCCATGCCCTCTGCCCCAGCTCTCAGACAGGGTGATGGCGGACACACCCGCTAACCCCTTTCTTTCTCCCTTTCTCTCTCTCTGTCTCTGTCTCTCTGTTTCTCTCTTTGTGCCACAGGGAAAGGTTTGAAACGGAACGTAACAGCCCACGTTTTGCCAAATTGCGCAACTGGCACCATGGCCTTTCAGCCCAAATCCTTAATGTTAAAAGCTAAAAGGCTGTCTGGAGCCCCTCACCCCTCTCAGGCCGGACCCCCTCCCTCCTTCCCCCCACACAGATCTGGCATGTGAGCCCCACGGTGATGCTTGAGAATGTATAGCTGTGCTGGGGGGCACCTTCGCTAGTCACCTGCAGCAGTTGTGCTCTCTGCCCGCCCTAGAGCTGATGGCCGAGGCCCAGCCCCACGCAGCACTGCACCCACTCTACCCCCACCCTTCAGTGCAACCCTCACTGCCCCCCAGATAGCCCAAGCCTCTGCTCCCCTGTACAGGACCTTCCTGTAGATCAGAGCGAACGTGATGGGGTTTGCTGGCAGAACACCCCAGAACCAAGGGAAACGGAATGTGTCACTGGTCCATTTCCCACCAACCTCAGCTCCTGGGAGGGGCAGCCTGGCCTAGTGCCATCCTGGAACAAGCTGCCCATAGATCAGGGTCCTGAGAAGAGGCCAATTCCCCGGTCCCCCTCACTCCTTTGTGCCCTCTGGAGCCCAGGCAGCCCAGGACAGGGCTCCCTATAGAGGAAGAGGAGGCCCCAGGGTGGATGAGGTAGAGGCCCTTCCTGGCCGTGGTGAGATTGGAGCAAGTGTTCTCCTCTCTGTGCTGTGTGTGCTGGCTCCCTAGTTCTCTCTCCTGTACATATAAGCGTGCTCATTCTGAAATAAAGAGGATTTGAAATGAACCAAACCAGCCCCAGTCCTGCTGTGCCTGTGCGCATGTCACCAAAGCGGGCAGGTCTGAGACGGGGAGAGGATAGGTACCTACAGAAGAGGTGCAGGGGCAGTGCCCGCCAGGGCTGGGACCTGGTGAGCTCTGCCCACCACTGTTTTCCTGCCCCTAGGGCCCTGCCCAGGGCTGCAGGGTGCAGGCAGAGAGGACGGCAGGTGAGAATCTGTTCTGCGGGCTGGTGGGCAGCCTTAGCCTCCTTCGGGGTAGCGTGTGCGTGGACAGAGGAGTGGGATCTGAATGCTCACGCCTCGCATCCCATACCCAGCCACAGCCAGCAGGCCGAGCCATCCCTCCCTCCCATCAGAAAGTGTGCCACAGCCCCTGGCCCAGGAAGGCACTGCTCACGCTCAGCCCTGGTCCAGGAGGGAGACACACCTGAACTAAGGAGCGGCTCACAGGAGAAATCCTGGGGTTCCTCCGTGGGCTGGGCCCCGGCTCAGAGGAGAGGAGCTGGGAGGTGTGCCTGGTGGAGTCTTGCTCAGGTGGCAGGAAGGAGAAGGCCCTTGCTCCTGGCCTCCACACACCTATGGCCTTGTCCTGGTCCTGAGTGTTTGGGAAGGGCCGGGCTGGCAGGCTTATGTCTTCCCCACCCACCGGTCTGCCCATCAGCCTCACCCCTGACTGGGGGAACCACAAGCTGAGAACATGAGATCGTCGGCACTTGGCGAATAATGACAGATGCTGAGGCCCATCCCTCAGGGCTCCCTCACCACCCCTGGGGCTAGACTGGGCCACAGCCTCGTGCCCATCCCGCTGCCTGGGCACAGGCTCTCTTTCTCACCCTGGGGACCTTGGCAATCCCGTCTGGAAGAGCTGGCCAGGGAGACTGTTCTGTCCTGCCTACCACCTTGAGATGCTCCCCAAAGCCCCCCACCAACCTGTTCCACCTTGGCCTCCCGTCTCTTCCTGCCTCTAGCAGTCTGACTCCAGGGCCAAGGCGAAGACCAGGCGAGGCAGGCTGGCTAGGGGATCAACTGGGGAGGTGGCGGGGGTGGTGGTGCTTATGCCTGCATCTAGGCATCCTGGAGCACACTCACATTTAGCTGACCTTTTATCGAGGAGTTCCGAGGCCAAGGGTAGGTTGGGGGTTGGGGGCTGCCAGACAGAGAGAGAGGCCCCAGGTAGTGGGTGTCCTAAGGCTGGCAGAGGACCTGAGCCAATCCATCGGAGCTGGTGGCCTCCCCATCCCCTGTCACCATCCCCCTGGCCTGTCGGAGCCCTCTTGGATCCACCTGATCGTTTGCTTTCCAGCCTGCCTGGTGCCTCCCCAGTGACCCCAGGCCGCTGCATGCAGCACCTTGGGTGGCCCCAGGCCAGGGGTCTGTGTAAAGCCCTCTGGAGTAAATAGGAGAGATGTCCTCATTCAGCATTCTGTGTCCATGGGCATTAGTCAAGGCACTGTGCCTAGCTGCTGTAGGTGCAGAAGGAATCAGAAAGAGCTGATGTGATTGTGGCTGACCGTAATGCAAGGCTGATCATGTGAGGTCCAGAGACAGGGAGCGCTCCTCCGACTGGAGGATCAGAGAAGGCTTCCTGGAAGTAGGGGTCTGTGTGCTTGATCTTCGGGAACAGTTAGGAGTGGGGCTCGTGCAGTTACGGAAGGCTGCACGGGTACTCTAAGCAGACAGAGCAGAGGTGCCGGGTCAGTGTCCCAGAACCCTGACTTAATCATTTTGGCTGGAATGGAGGGCGTGCTGAGGATGTTACGGTTAGTAGCGGTCTGGAGCTGAAATGCCAGGCTCTGGATTTTGACCGTATTCCAACACAATGTGGAACTAGTGAAAGCTGCAGGGCACCAGTCACACTACAGCCTGTGGGGATCGTTGCAGACCGCACAGTTCTTGAGGGGTGTCATCACCTAGACCACAGTGTCAGTGTGGCCCCTGGAGTCATGCAGGGCAACAGCCCAGCTACAAAGTGACATGGTCAGGGCTGCCCTGAGCAACAGTCATCAGGCTGCAAGGTGGAATGCTAGGTAGGCGGGTGGCAGCATGAACAATTTTAAGACCAACCACTTGACTGGCATTCTATTATCATCCAATCAACGGAGATGTTCATATTCCATTCTCCATCATCACCCCAGTAATGGCAAACAGCGCCCAGAACCATCAGTCACAGCACCTCCACCATCGTCAACATTTCCAGGCTGAGCCCAATGACTACAAACCCCCAGGCCCAGCACCACCACCATCAAATCAACACCATCCCTATCCTTTCCATACATAGTACCATTGTCATCAGTAAGAGCATAACCAAAGGCTACCACAATAGGGTTAGCACACTGCACCCTGATGCCAGCTGGGTAGAGGGATGGGCTGAAAAGGGGACTGGAGCCAGGCTATGTTTCTCCTTTGGCCACACCCTCCCCATGCAGCCACCAGCAGTTAATATAGTTGTTTTGGGTTGGTTTTTGCTTAGATGTTTAAGGTGAATTATGGCCAAGGCAGGAGGCAGCTATAGAGTCCTAGACCAGGTTGGGGTGATCTAACGGGTACTGTCTTTAGGACTGAAGCCTGGGTCTAGTAAGTTCTCTGCAGTGCTTGCTTTCTGAGACACCACCCCCTCTTTGGGGTTTCTGGGGGCTCAGGGAACTTCAGGCAGGAGCTGACCTGGAAAAGAACCCAAGATCCTTCAGGATGCTCTTCAGTGCCACTCCTACCTCCTCTAGGCCCTGGTTGCTTGGTGTCTGCAGACAGCGGTCCTAGATAGGATGCCCCTCAGCCAAAACCCCGAGCAGCAGGCTCACGTGCATGTCCTTGGTCCTGCCCTATGGTAGATGATGAGTTTTCCTAGGGTCACATCCAGCCCCAACTTCACCCCACAGAATCCAGGGTTCACGTGGAGCTATGCCTGGGGAGAGCCGCAGGTAAGCTGGTCTGACAGGGAATTGGAGCACAGGGGACAGGCAAAGCCAGTTTCCTATTTGCCCTGCAGAATACTTTCCCCAGCCTGCGTATTTTCATCACTGCTGTCCTCAATTCCCAGAAGCCCACTGGAAGCATGTGGCAGTGTCAGGGAGAAAGAGATAAAGGAGAGGGGTGTCCTCTGTCAGGCGGAGCTCTCCCAGGCCATACGTGTCCATGCCATGGGGCTCTGAGCAGCCAGTTCAGCAGTATGGTGTCAGGACCTGCAACTGTTTCTCTGAGGCGGCCGCTTCACAGGCATGGCTTCCGGAAGCCGGGTTCTTTCATGAAGGGTGAGGAAGTGGCCTCATGGAAGGGCCAGGGCTGGGTACCACCACAGGCCTAAGAGCTGGGCTGTCCAAGGCTTCCTCTCTGAACCACTAAGCTGGGAAAGAGCTGCACAGGGCACGGCCACTGCCCTTGTCCACCCTGGATGCTTCCTGTGCAGTCACAGAGAAGAATGGTGCGCCCTCCCCTGAGGCAGTCAGCTCAGCCTTGTCTCTCCTCCAGTCCTCTTCTTGCCTGAGCCTCTCATGCTATTTCATGCCTTTCTCTACCATACACTTCACTGGATGGAGGAAAGCACGTCGTGATGCTTTGGTAAATAGCTCATGGCCCCCTGGCATCCCTACCTGGGACAGACCTTTGTAGTACCTTGGTACCCAAAGTGTGGTCCACGGACCAGCAGCATCAGCGTCACCTGAGAGCTTGTCAGAAATGTAGACTCTCAGCCCCACCCCATCCCTGGGCCAGAAACTGCATTTTAACAAGATTCCCAGGCAATTTGCCTGCACATTAAAGTCTGAGAAGTGGTATAGTGGTTAGCGATCACGCCTCTCTCTGCCAGTTGGTAGCAATGTGATGTTTTAGCAGAGATTCAATCTTTCTGGACCTCAGGTTCCTCATCTGTAAAATGAGGATCTTGATACCAATCGCCCAGTGAGGTTGAAAAGATCAAATGGAGTAATGGGGCGCCGCTTATACAGCTGTTTAGTGCAAGGCCTGGCGTATGGTAAGCACTCAGAGAGGGAAGGGGATTATTCTAATTATTCCAAATAAGAATAGAGCCTTTTGTTGGGGAAAGATTCTACTTGACTGAGTGCATGAAGAAGGTTCTTTGTTCCTGTATGAGCGACCACTTGAGGTACTAGGTAAGGCTTCAAATCCACGTGCCTCAGTCAGAGCCCGCTATCACTACCGAAAAGTTCTAGGAGCTCGAGCAATTCAATTCTCTCAGTCTCCATTCCTTCACCTATTAAAAAGAATTGACAATACCCACACCAGAGGGTTTTTGTGAGGATTAAAGACATAGGCCTGGCACATAGTAGGAGGTCAGTAATTGAATTTCATAGCATAAGGAAAATCATTCCCACCTATAGGAGTTGCAGTATCCTGTCGCCATTGTAACAAGTACAGACATATCTTAGTCCAACAACCCATGTACATTTCTTTGCTTTCCTATAATTTAATTTTTATTCCCGCCCTCATTTCACAGGTGGCCGAAATCTAATCTCATCAACCCAGGCTCTGATGCTCCTCTTGTCTGGGGTGGTTTGGGGGAAGAGGGGCTTGCAGAATGCCAAGGAGGGTGGGGTGGGGCGTCTGGGCACCTGGTCCTTGATCGTGGTCTACCTGTGCTGGCATCTGCTGGGGTATCTCCATCCTTCTGGTCACACTGGTCCACACTGGCAGAACAGTCACCTCTCATGTTCCCAAGTACAGGGACTTTCAGATGTGCAGGCGCTCAGGGCCACGTCCGTGTCACTCTCAGGTGTGTGGGAAACCGTCTACAACCCCCAGGCCACAGGATGGCCTACAGGTCTTTGGGCTGCCTCAGGCCTGCCTGCCCCTTCACCATGGGCCTGGGCATAGGGGACCCTGGGGTCCTGCCACTTCCCCAGGGTTTGCCCAGAAAACGGGCACAGCTGCCTCTATTCTCGAATCCCTCATGCCACGTTGCCCCCTTTCTGGTCCAGATGACCTTGATCTGTCTGGCATGGTAGCTTTCACCCATCTTCCAAATGTATCATCAGTGCCCTGAGTGCTTCGCAGCCTAAAGCCCAGGCTGTCACAACTTCAGAGCTTAAGCCCTTGACAACAAAATATCTTACCTCTGCTTTTTTCATTATATCATCCCTTCTCAAAGGCAATGCATGCCTCTGACTAAATGAGGAAGGGTGAAAGAAAGGAAAACAGGATGGGGGAGAAACCTTGTGTGATAATTTAGACTACTTTTTGACCGCACTGTTTTTATAGTCCACGCTGAGAAAGACAAATTAGGAAATACACAAAAATGGGAGGCAGGGGAATCTCACTAGGCTTGAAAATATTTTTGATGTTACTGTGATCTCCCTGTGGTCTAAGCCCTTCCATCCTGGGGTCCTGGGTGGGGGTATTCTTTCCCTGAGCCTGGGGACAGGACTTCTGGAAGATCCTGCTCTGTTGGCAGTAAGGCTGGTACCTTCCGCCCAGCCTGCCTCTTCTGCAGCCACCGCCCCCCAGCAGAGGGGCGCCCTTGACCTGTTGTCTTTCTCGGTCCGCCTCATCAGCACCCCCATTGAGCATGCTCCAGTGTGCACCAGCCAGGCCACCACCCCGCTGCTGCCCGCTTCTGCCCAGCCGCCTGCTGCTGCCTCTCCCAGCGCAGCCTCGCCACCCCTGGCCACAGCCGCTGCCCATGCTGCCACCGCCTCTGCCGCAGCCCCTGCCTCAAGCCCTGAGGACAGTCCAAGGTAACTGGCCCACAGGTGCCAGCCCTGACTGCGGGGAAGGGAGGCAGGAAAGGCCTCCTCCGGGTCCATCTGTTGGCAGCTGTGTTGGGCCCTCAGAAAGGTCCATCCAAAGTGGTTAGGACCCCAGGGCCCTGGGGACGCCAAGGCTCTGCACTGCTTGGTGCTGAGAGTGAAGGGGAAACTGGAGGTGCATTTCAGGGAAGCGCACTGGGACGTGTCACCCTGCCCCAGGGGCACATGCTCTAGGGAGAAAGGGGAAAGTCACACACACACATACAAAGTTAAATAACGAAGGGAGACTGTGTGGAAAGTCCGTGTTCCTGGAGCTGGGATTACAGAGAAAGAAAGGAAATCAAGGAGGCCTCTGTGGAGGAGGCTGTGGTAACCCACTGAAGGCGGGTCAGATTTGGGCAGATATTTAGCAACTACCTTGCCTTCTTTTGATGGAGAAGCATGCTAACTCCAGAGGCACCTGATGGAGTGGGATTTACATCTCTGCTATACCACTTACTGTCTCTAACCTTCAGAAAGTGACGTAACTCCTCTGAACCTCAGTTTCCTCATCTGCTAAGGCATTAATGCAATGCCTATTTTATAAGGTCAGGATAGAAAAAGTGTACATAAAACACCTAGCACATAATATGCTCTCAAGTATTGCAGGTTACTGCATTCCTG